>NC_056739.1:742332410-742504910 GCF_019279795.1 Protopterus annectens
TGTACGACTGTTCAGGTTCCCTCTTTTATATCTTTTGTGTAGAGTTTTTTCCTCCCTACCCTCACTGATTCGTAGTGTGTGTTTGTGGTGTGTGTAGGGGCCTAGTGAGTGTGTTTTCTGTACAACATGTCGGAGGCCCCTAAAGCCATCTTTTCAAAATGCACCGAATGTGGCCATAAGCTTTCACCGGCGGATGGCCACACCCGGTGCATTAGGTGCCTTGGGGTAGAACACCTCTCTTCGGGATGCGCGATTTGCACAGCGTTTAACCCCAGGGCACTTAAGGACCGGAGGTCGAAGCTGATCCTGGCGGGCCTTTTGCCCCCGGACTCAGCTCCGGCCTTCGGTTCTTCTGTGGCCGCCACCCAGCCCTCGGTGGTAGCCACCCCTATCTCCCTCCCTCTGGTCGGGACTCAACCTCCCGTTTCGGCTTTGGAGGAGAGGGAGGCCGGAAAAACCAAAAGGAAGGAGTAGCACCATAAGCGGCGGTCAAGGACTCTTCCTCGGCCCCGCCCACCAAGCGGGCTTCTCCATCCAGGGTTTCTGGATCACCTCCTCCTCGTCTCCGGTCCCCTTGTTTTTCACCAGGACCTGGGGAAGAGGGGCCCCGTCCCTGTCGAGGTCATCGAGGCGATACTCTAGGTCTGCCTCGGTGGCCTCGTCGAGGTCCATCTTCAGTATATGTCAGATGCAGACATGGACAAGATGATGAGGAGGTTCATCCAGGCCCAGCTGCAGATGGGAGTGCTCTTGCCCCCCCCCCCTCTCTGGGGGGGATCTCGACCCCATTTTTTGCTCCAATTGCTCCTTCTCCGTCCCGCTTCCTGGGTTCAGTGTAATCGGAGCCGAGCCGCTTCGGATCCGGGGGTGGGATGTAGCCGACAGTACTGGTTACTTCGGCTCCGACTGGTCCCTCGAGTTTGTCGGATCCGACCTCTCGGAGCCGTGGGCTGAGCTTTGGATCCGAGGGACTTTGTGTGACTTCGGCTCCGTCCCGGTCGGTGCACACGTGTCCTTTGCATCCGAGCGTCTCGGCCCCAGATCCGGTCCCCGCTTCGGATCCGAGTGGGAGCCGACTCTCTGAGCCTATCGAGAGTGGCTCCCCCTCTACTTTCGCAGTGGTGGCGAGGGCACTGTTGAGTGCATCCGGACCTCCGGTCCTGGCTTCGGCTCCCCCCTGCACTCCCTCTCAGCTGGTCCGGGCTCCGATCACCTGGCCTTTGGGACAGTCTGCTTCAGTTTCTCTGGGTGTTCCTTTGGAACATGATATTGCTGGTGAGTCATCCTCGGACAGCCCCCCCGAGGAGGTCCCTCACAAAGCCAAGTGTAAGTGGAGGCACGTGAACTCACCCGAGTCCCTTATGGAAGATACGGACTTAGATGAAGGGGAAGACTCCCCAAGGTCACCCCCCGAGGATGTCTCCTTTGGAGACATCATGGAAATGCTCAGGATTAAGGAAGGGTGGTCTGCCCCCAAGGCGTCCTCTGATGAGTCTGTATTCCTAGAGGCGTTCGAAGCAGGGCCATCTACCTCTTGGGTGTCCCCTCCCCCCGACCCCCTGGTGGACCTTATTTCCACCAGGGCTTGGAAGGAGCCGGACACTGTATTGCCAGTCCCCAAGCGCCCGGATAGAATCCTGAGTTCCCCTGCTGAAAGAACACACTGGAGCAGAGGTCCCCCCGTGGATGCCATGTTGGTGGCGGCGGCCACCAAGAGAGAGCTGGTTCAGGAGAGCTCTGCGGTCCACCCGCTGAGTAAGGACTCTCGAGCGATGGACCGCCTTGGGAAGCAGGTCTTTAGTTCAGCAACCTTCTCCATGAGAGCGCTGAGCTATATGGCACACGTCATCCGGATGCAGCGAGATCTAATAAAAGAATACGCTGCATCCCCCCCAGAGTCCATGTCGGAAGGAGACACGCAACTGTACTCCTCCCGAATGTCTACTCTACATTCAGTTTCCAACACCTCTATGCGACTTTTGTCTCACGCCACTGAAGGAGCCGCTAGACCTGACGGAGCCGGCCTGGTAATTAGGCGTCAGGCCTGGCTCCGACACTGTGACTTCTCGGAACCCTTTAAGGCGTCCTTCGCAAATGCCCCCTTTGATGGTTCTGCACTGTTTGGTAAAACCTTTCGCGACACTTTAGTCCAGAGCGAGATAGACGGGAAGACGTTGTCTGCCATCGGAGTCCGCTTCTCTGCTCCCCAGAGGTCCTTTTCCAAGAACCAAAAGGGTCAGAAGAAGATGTGGTTCCGAAAATCGCATCAGTCCCAGTCTGCTCCGAACAACCAGTCCTCTCGTGGCAGAGGAGGACAGGGAGAACGCCGCCCAAGAGGCAGCGGGGGTCCCAGAAATTTTGGGTCCAGAGAGCCTTTCTCTGAGAGGCCCACACAGAACCCCTGAGGGGTTGCCCAGCTGCTCCACTCTGGAGGCAGTCGGCGGGCGTCTTTCGAAGCACCTAGCAATGTGGGAGTCCATAACAACAGATCGCTGGGTGCTTTGTATCATATCCAGAGGTTACCAAATTCCCTTTATTGTAATACCCAAAACCAAAAGCCTCCCCGACGTACCACCCAATCAAAGGGAGGCGGCTGCTACAGAAATTCAGCAGCTTTTGCAAAAAAGAGCCATCCAAACCATCCCCCCAGATCAGTTCGGATCGGGGTTTTACTCCAGGTTCTTTCTGGTGCCAAAAAAGATGGGGGACTTGAGATCCATTCTCGATCTCTCTCTCCTGAACTTGGCAGTACCCAAAGAAAAGTTGTGAATGGTCACCTTACAATCTATTCTCCCCCTATTACGGGAGAACGACTGGATGTGCTCGATAGACCTCAAGGATGCGTACTACCACATTCTAGTGGACAGACGCTCCAGGAGGTTCCTCCGCTTCCGGCTGGGAGCCAGTCACTTTCAGTTCAGGGCCCTTCCCTTCAGCCTCACCTCAGCCCCCAGGGTGTTCACCAAAGTCTTGGCGGTTATAGCGGCCCACCTGAGGCTTCAGGGAATTCAGGTCTTTCCGTACCTGGACGACTGGCTCCTCATCGCCCCAACAAGGCATCTACTCTGTTCAGGCAGGGATTAATTCCTCAACCTTGCCCCACATCTAGGGTTGACTATCAACATGGCCAAATCCTCTCTTGTCCCTACGCAGGTAATAGATTTCATAGGGGCGAGATTGGATTCCAGAATAATGCTTGCCTTCCTGACTCCCGATCAGCTTCAGAACCTGAGGTTGCATGTCCAAGCCTTTCTCAGACTTCCTGCTCCACCGGCCGAATTGATCCTGAGGGCTCTAGGTTCCATGGCCGCAGCTATTCCCCTACTGCCCCTAGCCCGTCTAAATATGAGGGTCCTGCAGTGGACCCCCCCCAAGTACAATGGTCTCTGTCTCGCAACCCCCTGTCCCATTCTATTCCCCTAAGCAGGGCTTGCAGAGGGTCGCTCATGTGGTGGCTCCGGTCCCCGAGTCTCCACACGGGACGACCATTCTCGATGCCTTCCCCCATCGCCACAGTGACCACAGATGCCTCTTGCCTGGGGTGGGGGGGGCAGTATTCAGGCAGAACGGTCCAAGGCACGTGGAACGACACGGAGACCTCTTTGCATATCAATGTCCTAGAGATGAGGGCGGTGCTTTTGACGTTGCAGGCACTTCACAGCCTTCTTCCGATTGGAACGATTGCAGTACAAATGGACAACATGTCGGTTGTCTGGTACATCAACAAACAGGGGGGAACCAGGTCTTATCCTCTTTGTCTCGAGGCCATGAGAGTGTGGGAATGGCTGATTTCCACCAACCGCTTTCTCATTGCAACGCACATTCCGGGACGGTCCAACATCCTAGCAGACAGGCTCAGTCATTTGATTCTGACTGCATTTAATGGTCTCTCAATCCTCTAGTAGCGAAACAAATATTTGCCCAATGGGGGCAACCCTGTTGCGATGTTTTTGCCTCTCCTTCAAATACCAAATGCAACAGTTACTTCGCTCTAATCCCCCCTCAGGGGGAGTCCCCGAGAGACTCTCTAGTACATGCTTGGCCTCCTGGTCTCCTTTACTCTTACCCTCCATTGCCCATGATGCTGAAACTCTTACAGAAAGCCAGTCGGCTGGGGAGCAAAATGATCCTCATTGCCCCATTCTGGCCTCGTCAAACATGGTTCCCGTACCTGTGGTCTCCCCTAATTCATCCACCATGGATTCTGGATCCACTCCCGGATCTCATTACTCACCCTCTGGGTCTTCCGGCCCCCAACCTGGTCAACCTCAAGCTGACTGCTTGGTTGCTCCAGTTCCACTCCTGATAAGGACTCCCGGAATCTCCTCACCAGTCAAAGCCATCCTAGTAGCAGCACATAAACCTTCCACCAGAAGAGTCTATCGAAGTAAGTGGAAACGTTTCTCCATCTGGGCGGAGCACCATCACTTGGATCCTTTCACGGCGCCTCTTAAGTTGGTTTTGGATTTTCTAACTACCCTTTTTCATCAAGGGGCTAGCTGCTCTACAGTCAAGGTACAACTAGCAGCGATTTCGCATTATCATGTAGGGCATGAATCGGGCCCTCTAATTACTTCCAAGCTTTGTAAAGCTTTCCTCAAGGGTACCTTCCTTCTCAGACCTCCGGTCAGGGAGGAAGTACCCCCATGGGATTTGTCTTTGGTTCTCCAAGCCTGGACTAGCCCCCCTTTCGAGCCGGCGGCTACGATTGATCTTAATTACCTCTCTTGGAAGACTGCCTTCTTGGTGGCCATTACTTCAGCTAAAAGGGTCTCTGAACTTCAGGCTGTATGTGTTAAACCACCATATTTAGCCTTCCATCCAGATAGAGTTTACCTCAGGATCAATCCGTCCTTTCTGCCTAAGGTATCTTTGGAAGCTAATATTAATCAATCTATTAATCTTCTCGTGTTCTTTCCCAATTACCAGAGCAAAGGAGAGTGCAAACTGCATTCCTTGGATGTGCACAGACAATTACGCTTTTATATTCATCGGACTGCTGGTCATAGGCAATCTGACCAGTTGTCTGTCTCCTTTGCCAAAACAAGTTTAGGCAAGTCAATTTCTAAAGTTACACTATCACGGTGGATAGCTAGTTGTATCCTCTTAGCGTATCAGAGTTCGGGAAGGCTTGCACCTCAGGGAGTCCGAGCTCATTCTACTAGGGCCGTCGCTACTTCGGCGGCTTTTAAATCTAGGGTTCCCTTAGATGATTTTTGTTCCGCAGCCACTTGGGCCTCATCTCATACCTTTATCAGCCATTACAAACTGGATGTTGTCTCCAGAGGTAGGGCATCCTTTGGCTGTGCAGTGCTCCGGAATATTCTTCCATAAAGGCCACCCAGGATTCAGGTAGCTGGGGACTCTGTCCCAAAGGTTGCTGACAAATGAAGTTTCTACTTCAGATTAAGAAGTTATGTACTCACCATAACGTTCCATCTGAGTAGGTATCTTCATTTGTCTGCAGCCATCCCCCCCTCCTTCCCCCTGACCTTTAGGATCTGTCTTGGATAAGCCCCTTCCGGGGCACAATAACAATGCTTATATCGGGCAAACTTGATCTGAGGTCAGTCAGGGTTGGCAGGGGATTATGGGTAAAGGGAGGAGCTAGGAGCTCGGATCTATGCTGTGGTAAAAGTTGCCGGCTCGGATCCGAGATTGGATCCGTATCCCAAAGGTTGCAAACAAATGAAGATACCTACTCAGGTGGAACGTTATGGTGAGTACATAACTTCTTATTTGTGACCCATAAGAACATACCAGAGTTTCAGTTACATGGCTTCAGAATGCTCATGATTTCTTACATTTTGCTTTGTCTTTGCTGGTGCATTCAGGCTAGTATTGCTAATTCTCACTAGCTGCAGACATTTTTCTTCTTTTTTCTGAATTTGTTAGAACAGCACAAATGGATTGATGGCTATACTTTTGAAAGAGTTTAAGATCAACCCTGATATCTATAAACATTGTTTCCTACAAAATACCCTAAATAACATCCCCAAACTAAATGGTAATAACTGACATGTTTGTATCTAGTGCGGTTTGGCTTTATTGGCCGAAATGCACCAGTAAAGGCTTAAAGGTGAAAAGTCATGGGCATTCAACTTTCCTTTGCAGTAAATAGCTGGTGATAGTAATTATCAGTGGATATCTTGTGTGGGAGCAGGAACACACAATGGAGAAGGTGTAGGATGCTCCTGTAGTGACACAGATGCACATTATCAAACAGCAATGGATGGGGTTAATTCCAGTCTGCAAGGATCCCAATGGCTATTTGTATGAGTGTTCCACCATCAACTGTCACCAAAGTGGTAGTAAAAAATGCTTGGACAGTGTTCAGTATTAGAACATGAATCCGTTCAAATAAATGCTGATGTTTTTTCTGTTGATTTTTGTTTCTTTAGTGAGTCCACAAGATATGTTCTTTTTTTCAGAGGAACCCATGGTAATATACTGAATGGGGTAACTTGCCAGGACACTACAGAGAAATACCATAATCTCTTCAGTGCTGTGAGATTAGTTATGTTTGCCTGAGCTACAACCTGCTCAGGCAGATGAGGACTTCAGGTTAACATCTAATGCAATCCAGCGGATAACCCTTTGGAAGTACAGTGTCAATAGTTTTGTTGTACTATGGTCATCAGTTCTAGGAGTGTGAAAGCAGCTAGAGTAAGAAAGCAACCCCCAGCCTTACAATGCAGCATCAAAGCTAAGCCTACTGCTTGTTGAACCCCTGATACTGATTTCCTGAGGACGTTCATTTTAGCATATGATAATACAGACTCTGTCTTTCTAGAAAGTGTTTGTCCTGTTGTTGTAAATCACAGAAAATATTCGGACTTGACTGTTTTAAAAGATATTAATATAGTATACGTGTTGGTTCAAAAGTTTACATCTTCCTAATACTGCTGTATGTGTGTATTGTTTATTTATGAAATGTTCAGTTGTTCAGGATTTTAGTCAGTGCTGGCTGCCTTAAATATTGAGAGAATATTTTGAAAAATATATTGATTTGACACTTTCTGTTTTTGCTTTTTTTTTTTTCTTTCTTTCACATTAGCAAGGGGAAGTGCGCCTGACATGTCTGAAGACTTTACAAGCTGTATATAGCCATAAAGAATTGTCTCAGAAGATGGAGTTGTTCACTAGCCGATTTAAGGTGAGAAGCATCTTATTTTCCTTTGCAACTCCATTCTGTATTCTATCTATTCTGACATTGTACATCGATGATCTAAATCTTTACCAGTGGTTTGGATATGTGTTTGTAGTTTTACACTTGTCTTGCTGTGTGGCTGTGGTAGAAAAGCATTGACTAAATATATCACTATTGTTGCTGACTTGAAAAAGAGGCTGCCAGAATCAGGTATTCATTCCTGTATTATAATGTAAGGTAGGCAATTCATTTTAACCATTAAAAGAACATTTGGCTTTGTATTGCATATATTTGTAAGAATAAACAGCAAACAATCTGTTTTTAAGCTTCTTGGTTGCAGTTAGGCAGAATTTAAAGTTTTTGCAGTTTGCTTTTAGAAGTGTATCAATGCTAGGAGACAAAAAGAGCAACCTGGAATGTTTCAGTATATAATGATTGGATAGCTCACTGCTGCTACGACTTTTAAGGCATTTCTTGGGCCTGTTGGGATTATGTTGAAGGAAATCTGGAGAGTGGGAATTAGCTTTCTGAGATGAACAGTAGTAGGTTGCATTATGTTAAATATAGCTTGGAGCTTGCTTTTTTATGTTTTTAGTTGTGTGTGTGTATTTGACTTTTTTTTGTCCTTTAGACCATATTAATTGTAAACTTTTTTAAAGATCTAAGGTTTTAGCAAAGCATAGTGGAGTAATAAACTTTACAGGTTCCACCTACTTTTACAGGAGTTCATCTTATAATGTAAAAGTGTTACTGCCTTACTTGCAAGGAATGACAAAGATGCAAGTAGTATCCTTTGCATTGGAACAAAGTCTCTTGCCTAGAACATGTCTGTGAACAATAGATCCCGTGTCCATTTCCTCTGATTCAGTTAATGGGATATTGATCTGACACTGATCTGGCATTGGCACCTTTAAACCATCGGATCCAAGGCTTTAACTCCTTCCCTACCCATAATTCCCTTACCATCCTCAAATTACCTCAGATCTTGTTCACCACTCAAGCAAGTGGTCATAGAAGCTGTGAACACCATGCCAAGATGTGTTTTTGATCACTTTGTAGATGTATACATATATTTCTATATATTTAAACCCTTTTCTGCTCTGCTTTAGCTAATGCAATTTTCACCTCCCCTATACTCATTTTTTTTAACTCTACTAGTTTAGCACTGCTTTTTGATAGTGTGTTAAAAGTTTATAGTTGCTTTTTCTATATTTGTAGTAGTTGCTAGTCTGTCTTCCCCATTTATTCTACTTTAGAGAAAAATGTACAAAATGTGGCGACAATATTCCCCATGAAGACCCCAACTCCCTTTGTGTGAACTGCCTAGGAGCATTGCAATTAGATACAGAATGTGAAGTTTCTGCTTCCTTTAGCTACAAAGCCATTCAGAGCAGAAGAGATAAACTGATATTGAAGGGTCTTATCCCTGCTCCATGTGGCTAACTTGTCTTCTCCTGCTTCTGCTCCTAGGCAAAAAGACAAGGAGAAAGACAAGCTTCAAAAGTGAAGGACTTTACTCTTGAAAGTAAAACTCCTGAGAAGTGCATCAGGAGACCTATTAAACTCTTTCTCCCTACCTCACAGACTGCATGGGCCTGGTGCCAAACGTTGCAACCTCTTTGGCTCTGAAGCCTTGGATCTGTTCACTTTCTCCACAACAACTTTTCTCTGGAGCTGATTAGCCCTCTGCTTCACTTGCTGCTGCTACAGTATTGATCCAGGGCATCCTTAGTTGCTGCTTCTTCCAGAACTGCCTGTTTTTTGAGGAGCCTTACCAAAGCCAACGTTGACATAATGATGTGGACATTCCTTCGGATGTGGATAGTTGAGAGTCTTTTCAGCTCCATCCCCTTTGGTATAGTTGGGAAGGTTCTCTCAAGGTCAAGAGAAATGGTTCCTTCATCTTTATTCAGATCCTACCAGACCTTCTATGCATTCTGCTTCAGAATCCACTTTGTCATCAGGGATGGACAACTTCAAAAAATCTTGTGGAAGATTTCTCTTTGAACTCTTGTCTGATTCAGACCTGTCACCGGGTGTTCTTCAATGACAGGTCCATAGAAAATTAGACTTGCAAATGGAAGCATTCAGCTTCATCCCCAGAATTCATCACTGAAGAGACAGATTTGGATGACTGGGAGAGTTCTCCAAGATCCCCCCTTTGGAGATGTCCTTTTTAACAAAGTTCTAGAATTTTTGAAACAGAAAGTGGGATGGTCTACAGTACACCTTGCCAGGAAGAATACGTGTTCCTGGAGGCTTTTGTAGGAGGCTGTTCTACTACCTGGGTGCCCCCCCGTGCTTTCATTGATTTTGTAGCTTAGCGAGTTTGTAAGGAGCCTGATATAGTAGAGACAGTATATAAAAAATCAGCCAAGAGTTTAGCTGCACCAAAAGACAGACCTCATTGGAGTAAAGATCTCCCATAGATTCCTTTGTCATAGCGGCAGCAACGAAGAATGACCTCTCCAAAGAGAGTGCCTCTGCCCCCCCACCCCCACCCCCAATCAGGGAATCCCGGGCTCTGAACAGATTTGGAAAATAGTCATGCACATCAGCTACTTCCTTGAGGTCTCTGAAGTACAGTGCCCTCATTACTTGATTCCAAAGAGAATTGACCAAGGATATCAGCATTTCTCTTTCAGGTAATAAGCCAGTGGATATCCAGAAGACTGTGGAATCCCAGGTATCCAACTTATCTTCTATCTCTGTTTTCATGCAATTGCTTTCAAATGCAGCTAATGGAACAGCCAGTGCAAGCAAGTACCAGCATAGCTATACACCCCAATGACTGGATGCAGTTGTGTGATTTTTGTGGAAGGCTTTAAGACGTCCTTTATTAGTGCCCACTTTGGTACCACCTTGTTTGGTCCAAAGGTTAAACGGTTATCAGAAGTGGACAGGATGGGAAACCCTTTCTTTAGTTGGAATCTGTTTCTGCGCTTCTCAGTGAAACTTCTCTAAGAATCAGTGAGGAGGGAAGATGATGCGTTTCCAAAAATCAGTGTTTTAACCAGGATGCTGCTTCTGAACCCCCCCCCCCCCCCCACAGCATGGGTGAGGGTAACATTAATGAATGCCACCCTAAAGAAAGAGGTGGTCCACAAAACCAAGGATTTTGCAGCCCTTTTCTGAGAAATCATTTCAGTGTTCCTCAGTGGTTACCAGACTGCTGCACTCTGGATGTAGTCAGAGAGCACTTATCCCTACACCCTCAAACCTGGTAGGCCATCACTTCAGTTTTATGGGTGTTGAAGATAATAAGCAGAAGGTACACAATCCCATTTCTGTCCAGGCCTCAGACAAAAAACAGGATTCTCTTACTGTCAGCGGATCAGCTGGAATCTGCGACAGCAGAGGTCGAAAAGCTGTTAGAAAAAAGCCATCCAGCAGGTCCCACCAGACCAGGTAGGTGCTGATGTCTATCTCAGATTCTTTGTAGTTCCAGGGAAGACAGGGGACCTAAAGCCTATATTGGATCTAGGTCATCTAAACCAAATTTCTGGATGGTCATGGTTAAGTCCATTTTGTGTGCTCAGGAAGGATGACTGGATGTGCTAGATAGATCCCAAGGATGCTGGTTATGTAAAACTACTCAGACATTCAAGGTTTCTCCATGTCAAGCTGGGAGCCTATCATTTTCATTTCAGAGCTCTGCCGTAGTAACTCTCCACAGCCCCCTAGGTATTTACTAAATGAGTGACAGCCTACCTCAGACTTCAAGGGTTCTAGATGTACATGTACTTAGACAGATGGCTACTAACAGCTCCGACTAGGGATCTCTTGATTTTTCAAAGGGAATGGTTACTTCACACCTTGGGCATTACACTCAGTCTGCAAAAGAGGAACTTGACACCAGGTCAATTCATGGAATTTATCAAATGCCAGCTATACATCACAACGCAAACAACTTTCCTCCCACAACATCGGATTTCTCTCCAGTAGAGAGTCCGCAGTCCAAGTACTATCCACCTGCATGGCTAAGTCTAAAACTTCTAGGACTTATGGCATCAGCTGTCACCTTGTCTCATGTCCAGATTTCACATGAGGGCTTTCTAGAGGACCCTAGTTCATTTGTCGCAGCTTTATCACTCCCTCAACATCCCAATCAGGTTGACACCAGTGTGCCGAACTTGCATCAGATAGTGGATTGTGTCCACAGATTTGTTAGCATGTCATCCTTTCTCTTCTCCTTTTCCTCCTGCTGTAGCAGAAATAACAACGGATGCTGTCCTTTAAGGGTTGGTGAGGGGGCATAATGAAGGGAAGACTGTCCATGTTGCTTGGACACCATTATTATAGTTTTTATATCACTGTCCTGAAAATGAGAGCTGTCCTATTGGCACTGTAGGCATTTCAAGATTTTCTTCCAGTGGGTGCAATCTCAGTTCAGATGAACCATATGTCAGTGATCTGATGCATCAATAAGCAGGGGGGAACCCAGGTTTTACTCATTAGGTTGAGAAGCCATGAGGTTATGGTGGTGTGTGCGAGATGTCTTATCTCTTTCTGCTGGCAATGCATATCCCAGGGACTTCCAGTATACTAGCTGACAGATTGAGCAGGCACATTATTTTGGCTTATGAGTGGTCCCTCAGACAGTGGTAAACAAAATCTTCTGTCACTGGGGCCTGCCACGGTGCGACCTGTTTGTGTCCTACCTGAACAAGTGCAAAAGTTATTTTGCCCTAATCTCTCCTCCGTGTCCATTACCAAGGGACGCTGTGATCTACATTTGGTCCCTGGGTCTGTTTTATGCCTTCCCTTCTTTGCTCTGGATTGCAAAGTTCATTCAAAAAGTCAGAAGGTGCAAGGCGAAAGTGATCCTCATTGCCCCTTATTGACCTCAATAAGTCTGTTTCCAGTACTTCTGGTCTCACCTCATATGTACGGCCCTGCATGCTGGCTTACAGACCAGATCTCATCTCCCATCCATCTAGGCATCCTCTCCTAAACGTAGATACCTTGAAATTATTCACTTGATTACTCCAACTGTAGTGATGGCTAGGGACGTCAGATTTGCAGAAAATGTAGTTTGTGTTCTTACTGCATCACAAAAGTCTAGCACCAGAAGAGTATACCAAAGCAAATGTAAAAGGTTTGCCTTTGGGTACAGGCAAAGTTTGGATCTTAAGGTCTTCTTTTCATTCTTCCTCACCAATGGGTTCAAATCTGATCCTTGGATCTGATTCGGCCACATACACTAGACTTTGGATCTTGCTCTCACACTCCTCCTTTGATCCATAATGCTCTATTCCAGCCCCACCACCCCAGATTTTGTTTGCCCCTATCGTGGTTAAATTTAGGTTCCACTCTCGAGCATAGTAAGCAGTTTTCTAATAATTTTTACAGTTATTCTTAACTTTATTTTCCTAAAACTTGTTTTTTTCTGTCTGATTCCTCTCTAGAATTTTTCACTGGCATTAGAATTTCTTCTGTCTTTACTCATAACTCCTACTCAGCTTGAGTAGTCTTGGCACAATTGCTGGTACCTCCCTTTCCTTACATTATTTAGGTATCTCTGATTTTCTGTAGTTGGTATTCCTTCATTTCTTAAAACTTTTCAATAAACAACCATTATTGAATTTGTTTGTGCTTTTCTTGTTTGCATCATGTTTTTTCTCCTTGGCTGTGTCTGAGAAACCAACTGGCTTCAAAAAGTGCACTTCTTGACATAAGATCCCAGACTCATATGCCCACAAGAAATGCATGGTGCATGTATTGCCTAGGAGCAGGGCATCTTGACTTGGCTTGTCCCATTTGCACCACCTGTAATCCCAGAGCGTTATCAGACAGGTCCAGTAAACTGATTTTAAAAGAGTTGCTTCCTGCTTCTGAGACTCAAACCCCCCTCAAAAACACCCAAATCAGTTTCTTTGGATAGGTAAAGATCTCCTCAGGAGTCCCAAAAGTATCTTCGGTGCCAGTGGACAAGATCAGAAAATTTTTGGATGCGACTCCTCAAATCCAAAACGTCTTGGGACTTACATGGATCCAAAGCTTTCATTGGATCCAAATGGTTTGTCTCCTGTTGTCATTTCACCCCTTACTCTACTTTATTTTCGGATCCTAAGTCCTTGGGTCAGAGATTCACTTAAAGCCACAGAAGCCGTATACCAGAGTACACACTGAAATATGTCACCTTCTGTGCCCACTAAACTTTTGAAGACTCTGAAGAAATACTCTAGGCACTCATCCATAGCATCTTCCAGATCTTCTAGGAGTTTCTCAGAAGCGGATGTGGATAGGATGATGTGGAAATTTCTCAGGCCTCAGATCCAGATGAGGGTCCTTCCAGCTCTGTCGCCTCCTGGATACATGAGTGCATCTGCTAAGTCCATTCCCTCTCCTTTTCCGACCTGACCGGTGGTTTTGAAGTCTCAGGATGTGAAATCCCCAAGAGGTTCATCGGATGCAGTGAAAGTATATTCTTCTACTCCTATGGTGTCCCTGACCAGTTCTACTCCAATACCCTCTGATCTGAGTGGGTCTTAGTTCTGAGAGGTCAACGTCAGATCCGAGGTAGTTGGGTTTGGCTCAGAATTTGTCAGATCCATCCCTTCCTGTTGGAGCCTCGGCCATGGACAGCTCGAATCCGATTCTTCCCTTAAGACACGATCCAGGGGCAACCCTTACCTACCTTCCTCGGAGTAGGGAAGAGGTTTCCCCTAGTCATTCAGCATTCAAGGTGGTAGAATGGGCTTTCTCTCTTCACAGGGAACCAATCCTGTCTTGTCTCTGATCCTACCCATCTCCCATCTTTAATTCTGAGCTCTGAGCCCATCAGACCTATTCCACAGGGACAACCTGTTTCTGGGAAGTCTCCAAACAGTTCCTCTAGAGGAATTTCCCCCCTCTTCTGATACCTTTCTCGAACATCCAACAGAATAGGTTCCTTGGAAGAGGAAACGCACAGACTCACCCATGGAGTCTGTCACAGAAGACACTGATTTTGATGAGGGAGAAAGATCCCCCAGATCACTACTTGGTGACACCTGCTTTGGAGATATACTCAAGATTCTAAAACATAAGGGTGGATGGTCTTCCCAATCTCCTTCTCCTGAAGAATCAATGTTTCTGGAGGCTTTCTGTTCTGGACCATCTACGTCTTAGGCGACTTCTATTTGTGCTGCAGCCACTTGGTCAAAGACTCATACTTTTGTTACACTTATTTATTTACACGTGTTTACTGGGAAAGTCTGACTGAGACATATGTCCTTTTTCAGCAGAGGCCTGGGGAGAAAAGCTCCACAGTGAACATGCAGTAATACACTTTATTAGTACTATACATTGGACAAAGATGTTAAACTATCTTAGACAAAATTTGGACAGCAGCTATAGTTCAAGGCTTAACTGATGGATTAATAAGACTAGATAACACATGATAGGTTTTAAGCAACTCAACAAGCAACAAAAGATTGAACAATAAGTAGAGATAGTGTATCCTTATACAGTTCTATGTACATAGCTAGAGAGACCAATATTACATTGTCTCTGGCTGTAGCTTGCAAAGGAATTGAAATGTCTAGTCTAACATGACATCAGCTGTACCGAGGCATAGTACTGTGTAATATTGGAGGCAAGTGGTATAGTAATAGAATTGACAGAAGGAAATTAGTTTAGTCAGCAGGTGAGGCAGAGGTAGTAGCATAGTCTAAGGGAAAGATTAGTCTGGGGTAGAGCATTGACGCAGCCATTTATTAAGTGGATTTTGTGTTTTAAACTAGGCTGCTATTGTTGTTCCTATGATAGTTGACAGTATTGGTGAAAAACATTAGAGCGGTGGATGTACTATGAAATGATTAAAAGCCGTACTGAGTATTGGTTAGAGGTTTGTCAGCATGTAGGTAGTCAGTAACTTGCTTGTGGATGACCCTCTCGTATTTTGGACAATGGTAATAAAGTTGCGATAGGTCTGTATTTAGAGAGAGCAATTAAACAGCCACCTTTATGTAGAGGTATAATGCGTGCAGTTTTCTAAAGGAGAAGGACTTGTTGTTCTGGCATGGATCTATTGATAAGAATTGATACTGGATAGGCTATTCAGTTTGCTGTTAGTTTTAGGAAATTGGCAGGTAAGTTGTCAGAAGCTAATGTGGTGGGTTTTAGCTGTTTAAGTAATTTTTTGATCTGTGTAGCTACAGGGTGCAGGGAGAAGCTGGAATTTGTATTGTAAGAGGTTTACTATCAAAAGAATGAAAATCACAACCGCGAACGGTGATTTCCGCGACGCATATCCTCGACTCATACATATTAAGTAGGTTGTAATGTCGACACAACAAGATCAACACCGTTCTGTTGATCTTAATGTTAGCAATTTCATTGCCAACCATGCTTTGATTCCCTGCCTTGTGTACGTCCTTCTGAACGGATGTACACATGAACGTCGACATTCTGACTGTCACTCCTACCATGTTCAAGGAAGAGGCTGTTGTGCAACTGAATGTCGACATTTTGACTGTAAGCCATTGTAAGAGGCAGTGGTAGCTGTGATAGGTGTGAGGGGGGGTATGGTTGTTGAACAGTGCTAAGATAGTTTCAGTGAAGTAATTATTAAATTGAGTGGCAGTGTCATCTGTATAGTAGTGGTGGGAGGGGGTATACTGATTTTGCCTGGTAGAAGTATATTTATAGCTGTCCAGAATTTTTTTGAGGGTTATTGAGGTGCTTAGATTGTATTTTTGTTTTGGACCAGTTTGCTTATGCCTTGTCTCTAGATTTAAGTAGTGATTGTGTTTCTTTTTTTAACCATGGGGCATAGTTTGATTTCATTCATATATTTCTGCTAGGGACCTGAGAATTTACTGTAGACAGGAAGGTAGAGTTAAAATAATCAATAGCTTCCTGAAAAGGCAAGTGCAAGTGGTGTGCAGTTAGTGTTTGAGTTATATCTATGAGGTTGTTGGGGTTCAGTTGTTTCCTGTTCTTTGTTTAAATGCAGTTTGTTTAGTTGGATTAGCTCATTTCCTAAGTAAATAGGTTGGGTAGTGCTCTCTGAGACTGGAAGACAGCCAGAGTAGGAGTAGAGAGCTGGTCTGTTTGCTGATGTCCACTATAGAGAAGAGTGTTTGTCGGATGGCTTATTATTCCTAGTGGGTGACTCAATGTGTTGTGTGAATCAGTGCAGGTTGATGCAATATTTGGAGTTTGGTGGGAGTTACAGTCTAACTAGTCTACATTGATGTCTACCTTGACAATTGTTTATTGAGGTAATTTTGTACTGTTCCAGTATTTTCTAATGTTTGGATATTATCCCCAGTGGCATATAGCATCTTATTATGTCTATATGTTTTTTTGGGGTTAAGGTTTAATTTAGCAAATACTACCTCTGCATTGTTAAGGTTTAGTGTTTTTTCATCTAAAGTCTCTATAGAGAGGTAGCTTTTAAAGAGCAGCGCCATGCCTCCTCTTTTGCTAATTCTGTCTGTACATATGATATATCCTGGTGGAAGAATTTCATTGCTGGGAGTGGTGGGTTTTAGCCAGGTTTCTGTGAGTAGTACAATATCAGGGGAGTATAGGGAGAGGTTAGCAAAGAGATCCTGGATTTTGTTGTTGACACTTCTTATATTAATATTTAAAAAATAAAATATTGGCTATCTCTAGAAGCAGAGCTTCTTTTAGTTCAACAGTGCTCTGGCATGTCCTTCCATGATGGCCTCTTGAGGGCTGTGTAGCTGGGGACTCTGTCCCATTGGTGAGGAAGAATGAAAAGGAGCACATCAGATTTATAAGTTATGTACTCACTATAACTTGACATTCTTCCTCACCTTCCCTCCCATCCATCCTCCATACTTGTCACTTCTAGAAGTATCTTAGACCGTACTAGAACCATTCAGTTCTAGGTTTGAGCTCTGACTTTTCTTATGTCTGTATCTCTGTTATAAAGCGGGAGATTAGGCAGCAAACTTAATCTGAGGTGCCGGGGATAGAATAGAGCATTATGGGTAGGAGCTTGAGAGCTGGATCCAAAGTCTAGTGTATGCGACTGAGTTGGATCTGAGAATTGGATTTGAACCCATTTGTGAGGAAGAATGAAAATGGATAACGCAAATGCAAAGTTATGGTGAGTACATAACTTATAAATACCTTTTCTTCGCCTCTTCCCTCCATTATAGAATTCCTTTCTGAATTGTTTTTGGGCCATAATGAGACTATACCATCAATAAAGTTATCTTAAGGCCTTTTCTACAGAAATATTCTTTCTTTGGCCAACACCCCTCCCCCCCCACCACCACCACCGTTATGAGAACCCATTCCTCCATGGAATGTTACATTGATGCTTCAAGCTGTCTTATAACCTCATTTTCAGCCAACAGATTCTGTGGATTTAAAGTTCTTGACATGGAAGCGCTTCCTGTGCTTCCCATTTCTTCTCCGGTCCTTGACAAACCTCCAGTTTGAACCAGCAGCTACTGGCAACCTCAAGTTTTTATCCTGGAAGAATCTTTCTCATGGTGACTACCTCAGCCAGGAAAGTTTGAGTTGCAGGCTATCCTGCTGTCTTCCATCATGACTCCTCCACACTATCTCACCTCATTTACATGTCTTTTCATTCTCACCATTCTGTATAATGCATCTTCTTATTCCAATACCACACTACCCGCCTCTTTTTCACCCCACTCATCCTCCACTATCTCCCTTCCACATCCTTCATCCCTCCATTTTTATTTGATATCCCCCTCCCTCCTTCAACCAAATCCATTTCATTACTTTAAACTAAAACACCATACACTCTACAAAAAGTCTCCCACTTTCAAATGTAAATTACATCTCCCTTTTACTTTACTCCGCAATTCTAGGTTTCAACTCCTCTACTCCTTCTCTTGTCTTGCTCTTGCAGGAGATGTCCATCCTAACCCTGGGCCAACACCAACTAACATTCTCTCTCCCACTACCCCCACAAATAGGCACAATAATAAATACCTTAAATTTATTACTATTAATACCCAGAGTATTAATAACAAAATAACAAACTTTCATGCCTGGCTAAATATAACTGAACCTGACATAGTAGCAGTAACAGAAACCTGGCTAAAACCTCAAACTAGTAACTCTGAAATTTTACCACCTGGCTACCAAGCACTCAGGTCCGATCGCCTAAACAAAAAAGGTGGTGGTGTAGCCTTAGTCTACAACTGCCTGCTAAATCTTAGCCCATACCAAAATACCATTCCCAACTTTAATAATGCAGAACTAGTCATAGGAATCCTCAAAATAAACAGCTTCAAAAGTATCTGTATTATAACCATCTATATCCCTCCTGGTGACAACTCCTCCACCCTAGAGAATATTCTCTGTTGGGCCTCAAACAATATTAAACAGGAAACTTTCATTCTAGGTGATGTAAATATTGATTGGAATAATATTAATAACAATACTCCCCTTCAGTCTATCAATCTTTATAATTTTACTCAACTAATAAACAACATTACCAGACCTAACAAAACCAACCCTCCAGGGTCCATCTTGGACTGGATCCTAGTCAGCCACCCTAACAATATCTCCAACTCAGGTACCTTACCAGACTCATTAAGTGATCATCTCCCAGCCTTTATTAACCGAAAAACCCAACAGCTCCCACACCAACAACAATATGCCCACTCTGAACCTAACTAATTTTAATCCTTCTGTATTTTCAGAAACCCTTCAACTAACAAACTGGGATTCACTAAACACTCTTCCTCTAGATGAAGCCCTAGAACTCTTCAATACTACCTTCCTTAAAATCCTAGATTCCCAAGCCCCTCCCCGTACAAAAAGGATAAAGTTCAACTCTGCCCCTTGGCTAACTAAAGACACTAAAACTCTAATGCGACAAAGGGACAAAACATGGAAACTATACAACAAAAATAAAAACCCAGCCTCTTTACTGCAATTTAAGCAACTCTGCAATCTTGCTAAAAAACTTATTATAAAGGATAAGAAATCTTACTATGGCAAACTTCAGTCCTCCCTCACAAATAATCCCAAAAAATTCTGGAATTCCATCAATTCACTCTTACATCCAGGTGCAAAATCCAATCCCTGTCCAGACAATAATAAGACTGACACTGAAATAGCAACTCTCTTTAACTCGTTTTTTACTGGCTCAATAGCTGAACTGACTAAATCCTTCTCCTCTTCCACCCCTACCCCTAACCCAAAGCATCCTTCTACACCCATCCCTCACTCCAACTCTCATAACCCACCTCCCACTTTCATTCTACATCCCGTGTCTACCACCAGTATCAAACAACTTCTCAAACTCAAACCATGCTCCAATGCCCCTGACAACATTCCATCACTCTTTCTCAAGCTCGCAGCAAATGGCATCGCCATACCTATCAGCATTCTCATCAATAGATCCATCCAAGAATCTTATGTTCCCAAACTTTGGAGAGCTGCCCACATTCTGCCCCTCCATAAAGGAGGCAAAATAACACCATCTCTAACTTCCGCCCAATAGCAATTCTTTCCCCAATCTCGAAAATTCTTGAAAAATGCATACACCAGCAACTCATGCCCTACCTTCTCGATAACCATCTCCTCACTCCCACACAACATGGGTTTCGGCCTGGCCACAGTACCATAACCGCTCTTCATTCCTTCCTAGAAATTGTCAACCAAGCCCGTGACTCTGGAAAAATTGTCTCCACTGTTCTTCTTGACCTTTCTAAGGCCTTCGACACTATATCCCACACTCTCCTTCTCAACCACCTCTCTAACCTTAATCTCTCCCACAACTCTCTTTCTTGGTTCAGAAGTTATCTCTCTGATAGATCCCAAGCTGTGAAATGGAATACTGGTACCTCAAAATTCCTACCTACACCTACCGGAGTCCCTCAGGGTTCTATTCTCGGCCTTTGCTCTTTAACATCTTTATCAATGATCTCCACTCTTCTATTCCTCTTGCTCAAATAGTACATTACGCAGATGACTCCACTGTTATCTGCTCTGCTAACCTTCCCGAGCTCCAAGCCAAAACCCAATTGGCCTTCACAACCATAGAAAATTGGATGCTTCAAAATCATCTTTCCCTCAATGCCAATAAATCCCACATCATTCTCTTCTCCCCTCAAAAGCTCTGACTCCTGATAAGTCATCCTTCATAATTTCCAGCCTCTCCCAGTCCTCAATAGAAGTTGTTAGTAGTGCTAAATTACTCGGAGTAACCATTGATGAACACCTGAAATTTAATAATCATATTCAACTAAACATAAAGAAAACTCATCAGAAGCTCGGTATGCTTTATAGAAATGCAAACTTTCTTACTCCATCTTCAAGACAAACTCGCCACTACCTTCCTTCTCCCTTCTCTACTGTATGGTGCTCCTCTTCTATCCAATCTCCACTTCTATCTCCACAAAACTTGAAAGTTGCTACTACAAAATTGCCAAATTAAGCTACTAACTCCACTCATTCTACACACCACTGCATCTGCCTCCGTAGTCTTCAATGGCTAGAACTCCTAATCAACTCAATTTCCTCCAACTTACTACTGCACACAAACTAATCTTTAAACCCACTGCTTGCCCAGCATTATCTAATACCTTCACCATATAGAATCCTCCAAGGCCCCTAAGATCTAGCCACCAAAATCTTATTTCAGTTTACAAACCCAAACGACCCCCTGGCCAACTCCTACTTTCCTATACTACAGCAAAAAAATGGAACTCACTTCCTTCCCTTCTAAGAGCCACTACAAACTATGAACACTTTAAATCTCTTCTTCATTCTCACCTTTTCCAAAATTGGAAATGTAATTGTATACTTCCTACCTAGATCTCTATTTATCCTAGTTCCATCCCTCCCCCCTGGTTCCCCTTCTTCTGACTCTCTCCCTAGCTCCCCTCTCTTCTTCATTATCTCCTCCTTCCTCCCTGAATAAACCCTTTATTTTCCTTTAAGTGCTATGCTTACTCTCACCTTAAATCTTTTGACTTTTTTCTCAAGGTGGTCTCCTGGACTCAACCACAATTTGAACATTAGTTATCTGTTCTTTTTCTATCCTCTTCTGACACCTCTCCTTTAATTTATTTGCTTCTTATTCGTTTCTCCCATGCATCCCTGCTCTTGCATTCAAACTCTATCTATAATTTCCTTTCCTTTCCTACTTTACTAACATTCACAGTTGCACTAATATATCTTTTTCTTATGCATAGTGCCCAGTGCACCTCATTCTTGTTTGGAAATTGTTAAAGTATTATGCTATTAGAACAGAGTGTGTTTTTGTGTGTATTAGTTTAGATCTGTTCTGCTATGTTTTTGTGTGTAATGTATTATCATGGAGCTTTTCTCCCCGGGCCTCCACTGAAAACGGGCTTTCGGGCCCAGTGGACTTCCCCGGTTATCAAACTGGAAATCAATAAATAAATAAATAAAAATTTCATAAAGACATAGTTTAATTGAGGACTGACGTTTCCTTTCTTCCTAAGATGGCCTCAAAGTCTTACCTGAACCAGTCCATTAATGTTGCCTGTTTTCTTTAAATTCAGTAACAAAAGGGAGTGTGTTCTGCATTTTTTTGGCATGCTTTGTTAATTAAGGTATGTTATGTTGTCATATCTTACCTTCATTCTTACTGGATCGGGTTCGGAGCTGATCCTCGGCTCCGACTTGCCGAATACACTAGCTCGAAGTCTCTAACTTGGCTCGTGGCAGAATAGGCATCCCATCATGCAGTGGTGTAATTCCCCTGTTCACGTTTACCACGTAACGAGTTTAGATACTCTCTTCTTGGCTGCGGGTAAGTTCTTTAAAGATTCATATTTTTTCCTATATATTTAGAATTAATAATAATTAGTTGTTTAGATATTTGTTCTTTATTTTTAGTGTGCTGTAGTTAATCTTGCTACTGTGTGCTTGCTTTGGTGGCTGAAATTAGTCGCAAGGCCATTTTCTATTTTTTCCATCAGTTTTTGTACTGGTGTAGTAGTAGGTTACTGTAGAATAGTTAGAGAGCTTGTTTTTCCTTATCTGCATATATTAGCTCATTTTAGTTAAAGAGCTTAAATAGACGCTTATCTTATAAGGTTTTGTTCTTTGTTGCACTTTTTGTACCTCTACTAGGTCCATTTAAGTTTAAGGGCCTAGTGCCCATTTAACAGAGGGCAGAGCTGTTCCTGTGTTTTTTCCCCTTTTTCAGTAGATCTGCTTCTTTATTATAGTGTTTGGTAGAATATTAACCTTTGTGTGTGAGTTTTTCTATAAAGGTGTAATTACTGTTTACTTCCTTTTTGGTATTAGTTGTGTTCAGCTTATGTCTAAAGAAAGTAGAGAGAAGGAACCTAAGCCATCAGGCTTTAAAAAGTGTCAAAAATGTGCACAAAAAATGTCTATAACGGATGGGCATAATATTTCTGTTTACTGTTTGAGGGTCATTCACCTCCAAGAGACATGTACATTCTGTCATTCTTTCATCTCCTGTGTACTACAGGAAAGAAAAAGCAAGTTAATTCTCAAGAGACTCCTGAAACCTTTCTTTGATGAAGCTCTGCAAAGTATTTCTTTTAGCAAGTTCCCTTCCACTAAAAGTGACAAGCCTACAAAGAGACCATCTCCCGCTTTTTTGGCTCATTCGGAGCCTCCTCAAAAATTGACTAAAACTTCTGATACTTTGACCTCCTCGACTCCACAACCCTCGGAACCAAGAGAGATCATAGAGTTGGACAAATCAAGTTCTTCGGCTCCACGGACTTCAGAGCCGGTCCACTGAAGTTCTACCGGTTTCCCCACCTTGAGATCTTCCATATTGGAGAGATCTCGCTCACCAATCCTCTCCTCTAGGTCCTTTAGGAGTTTTATCAGATGATGACGTGGACAGGGTGGTGCGCAGACTTTGTCGCCAGCGCTGACTAAATTTTTCCAGCTCCGACCCAACAGTCTTCGGAGCAATCCAAGACTATTACATTCACTATTCCTCCTCAAAGCCATGCTGATCTTCGGAGCCGGAATACCAGGTTCCACTTGCTGCAGACTTTGTTTCCGAGACCCCTTCAGTAGATTTTGGAACCAATTCCTGCTCCGACACACTCTGTGCCATCTGGGGTGTCTAGGAGCCGAAGTTCTGCAGTCTGCTCCGGGGGGGGGGGGGGGGGTTGCTCGGATCAGAGTTTCTTCGGTTCTGAGTTTTACCTATCAGAGCTTCGGCTCGGCTGAGCTCTGCTCCTAAATCAGCCTCTGAGCTGATCTCCATGGAGCTGGGGATTTCCTCAGTTTCCTCGGAACCAGAAGTATCCTCGGAGCCATTGGGATCTGCCTTCGAGCTGATGAGGAGTGTGCTGTCCCCACCTACAGCTCTACACAAGGATACTGGTATTCTTCCCCCCAAGTCACCGAATTCTGTCTCAGCACCACCCAATCCACAGGACAGCAGAGATTCAGAGCCTCAGGGAGCCTCCCAGAATACCTTTCTTAGGAGGCTCCTCGAAAAAGAACATGATAGAGGAGACATATAGACTCCCTTGACGAATCCATCACCTCTAACACTGACCTCGAGGAGTCCGAAGGGTCCACACGGTCGTCCTCTGAAGATAGCTCCTTTGCAGATATCCCAGAAATCCTGAAACAGGTGGCTGGAAAACCTTCAACCCTTCTGATGAGGAGTCTGTGTACCTTTAGCCTCCTGGTTGTCTCCGCCTTTCGACGAGCTATTGGAGTTGGTTAGTCGAAAGGCGTGGGTATCACCAGACACTAAAGAACCAGTCGCTCGGAGGCCAAATAAGTTATTCCCTTCTGAAAAAGAATTTCTCACGAAAGGCATTGTTGATGCTATGGTGGTGGCAGCAGCCGCCAAGAAGAAACTTTTGAAACATCCTCGTCTGTCCATCCACCGAACAAGGACTCCCAGACAATGGACAGATACAGGATGCATGTTTTTTCATCAGTGACTTTTTCCCTTAGATCGCTGAACTACCTTATGCACTTTGAGACTACAAAGAGATCTCCTGAAGGAGTTAGGAGATGCTCTCCAAGGTTCATTGGCTGCGGGGGTGTCAGAAATGGTGACTTCTCAGCTATCTACCTTAAATTCCATAGTTAACTCGTCCATTAGGCTAATATCCATTGCAGTGGGTGGAGCGAGCAGGGCAGTGGGTTTAGGAGTTTCCATGAGGAGACACTCCTGGGTGTGCTTGTGTAACTTTGCGGAGCCTTTCAAGTCTACCTTTACCAATGCCGCTTTTCATGGTTCCTCACTTTCTGAACCCAAAGTCAAGAACGCACTCACCAGATGCGAGCAGGAAGGGAAAAAAAACTCTGCCTTTGGAGTACATTTTTCCATACCTTCAAGACCTTACCCTAAAAGTCAGAAGAGTGGGGAAAATGTAGTTCAAAAGATCCCAGGGAATTTTTCAAGACACATGAGGTGAACCCTTCCCTGTGGGCAGAGGGGGAGGGAATAATAGTAGACATTGTCCTAGAGGCAGAAGGGGGTCCGCAAAACCAGGATGGCCATGGTTCCTTTCATGGCCGGCCCTACTAGCGCTCCTGAAAGGAGGCTTTGTCTGCTCTACTCTGGAGGCAGTTGGGCAGCGGTTAACTTTGTACCCAGAAGCCTGGCGAGATATCACAAGAGACAAGTGCATACAAAGTATAATATCCAGAGGCTATTCCATTCCCTTTTGTCATCCTGTCCCACAGATCAGAACAATCCCAGTCAAAGGGAACAGGCCAACTGTAGAAATTCAAAAGTTGCTAGACAAAAGAGTCATCCAAAAAGTCCCCACAGACCAAATAGGATTCTGAACTTACTCAAGATTCTTTTTAGTGCCAAAAAGAATGGAGGACTGGAGACCCATACTGGATCTCAGCAAACTAAACGAATCTGTGAAGAAGTCCAAGTTCCGAATGGTGACACTGCAGTCAATGCTTCCCTTTTTAGAGAAAGACGATTGGATGTGCTCAGTAGACCTCCAAGAAGCGTACTACCACATAAAAATGGACAGAGCATCAAGGAGTCAAGCTTCTGGCTGAGACTTGGTCATCAGTTTCGAGCTGTGCTCTTCGGTCTCACTACAGCCCCCATAGTGTTCACCAAATGCATGGCAGTAGTCACGGTTCACTTGAGATGTCTGGGATTCCAAGTGTTTCCATACTTAGACGACTGGCTCCTAACTGCCACCACCAAGCATCTACTTCAGCAGGCGAGTCACCACTCTTCAAACTTGTTCTCCATTAGGGATAACAGTGCATTTACAAAACTCTGCCTTGTTGCCCTGTCAACATATTACATTCATAGGCGCAGATCTCAACACCGTCTTCATGATGGCACGCCTGCCTCCCGACAGGGTTTCTGCACTCAGATGACAAATAGCCAACCTTCTACCCAGAAACAAGGTGAAGGCAAAGACGATTTTGAAAGTCCTAGTAACAGTGGCTTCAACGATCACCTTAGTCCCCCTAGCCCGGATGCATATGAGAATTCTTCAGTGGCTCCTACTTGCTCAGTTGTCGTTACAAGAACTTCTCATGTCTTAGTCAGATTTAGTCATGCAAGACCGATCTCCTGTGGTGGCTTCGGTCTGTCCATGTAACCATCGGCCGACCCTTTGTGCCACAACAACCTGTAGCTACGGTGACCACGGACGCCTCCTCGATAGGGCTGGGGGGGGTATTATCTGGGAAGAACAGTCCAAGGCACATGGCAAGAACATGAGGCCCATTTGCACATCAGTGTTCTAGAGATGAGAGCAGTGCTTCTGGCATTGCAGGCACTCCAGGACTCTCTTCCACTAGGAACTATTGCAATCCAGTCAGACAACATGTCGGTAGTCTGGTACATAAACAAGGAGGAACCGGATCATACCCCCTTTGTTGAGAGGCTCTCAGAGTATGGCAGTAGGCAGTCTTTTCCCAACGTTTTCTGGTAGCAAAACATATCCTGGGGAAATCCAACATGATAGTGTACAAGCTCAGCAGGGCGATATTAATGCCTCACGAATGGTCTCTAAACTAAAACATAGCACAGAAGATTTTTTGAAAATGGGGCCAGCCTTGCTCCGACCTTTTTGCCGCTCCTATGAATACAAATGCAGCTGCTACTTTGCCCTAATCCCCCCTCTGGAGGAGAATCCGAGACACGCACTTGTTCACGATTGGCCCTCGGTAACCTGTATGCCTTTTCCCTCATACCCAAAGTCATTCAGAAAGGAAAATCCTTGGGAAGCAGGCTGATTTTCATTGCCCCATATTGGCCTCGTCAGATTTGGTTTCCCTTTCTGTGGCCACACCTACAGGAGAAACCGTGGGTACTGGACCCAGTTCCAGACCTTCTGATTCATATGTCTGGAACGTTTCATCCTGCTCTCCAGACCCTCAATTTGACAGCTTGGCTGCTCCACTTCCAAACTTAGTCAGGCTTCAAGACTTCACACCAGCAGTAAAACACATTTTGATATCTTCTCACAAGGATTCTACCAGAAAGTTATATTCTAGTAAATGGAAGAGGTTCTCCTACTGACATGAGCAAAAAAAAAAATTAATCCTTTTTCTGCCCCAATTAGTTCAATTTTGGAATTTCTTGCAGAACTTCCCCCAGCAAGGCTCCGCTGCAGCTACAATTAGAGTACAACTAGCTGCAATCTTTAATTTCCACATTGGCGGACATGCTCCTAACCTGATTTCACACAAATTGTGTAAACTGTTTTTAAAATGCACTTGTTTATTGAGACCTCACATAAAAGAACGTCACTCACCATGGGATTTGAATTTTGTCCTGACTCACGTAACATTACCTCCTTTCAAGCCCTCATCATCGTGTGATCTCAAATTCCTCTCTCGGAAAACTATTCTCCTAGTAGCCATTACATCTGCAAGAAGAGTCTCGGAGTTGCAAGGTCTTTCAATCAAGCCGCCTTATTTAATTTTCCATAAGGATAGAGCATATCTACGAACTAATCCATCTTTTGTGCCAAACGTTTGTTCCCAAACCAATCTAATTCAATCTATTGAGCTTCCCAGTGTTTTTTCCCAATCATAGCAACAAAGCAGAGTACAAACGTCACCAATTGGATGTGCATATACAGCTTAGGTTTTATCTGCATAGAACTTAAATATTTCTAGAAAACAGATCAGTTGTTCGTCTCCTTTTCCGAAGCAAAAAAGGGCATGCCAGTTTCAAAAATTCTTCTTTCAAATTGGCTGTCAAACTGCATTACCTTTATATACACCTCAAATAACAAGGATTTACCATTCAAAGTTGAAGGTCACTCGACCAGAGCATTAGCAACATCCTCTCCTTATCTAGCTAGATTGTCATGGACAGTATTTGTGCTGCTGCTACGTGGGCAAGTCCCCCTACTTTTATTACTCATTACAAAGTTGATTTAGCTTCCACGGACAGGGCTTCCTTTGGTTCCACTGTGCTCAAAGGTATACTTCGTGAGCCACCTAGGGAGATGGTGCTAGGGACGCTGTCCCATCCAGTAAGAATGAAGGCGAGATAGGACACCATAACATAAAGAAGTTATGTGCTCACCATAACGTTCCATGTTTGTTGTCCATCTCGCCCTTCATTCTTATGACCCTTCCACCTTCCCCCAGCCAAGGACTCCTAGAGGACTTAGATTAGAGATCTTTCTTTTTTAATAAAGGAGCTCCCTTGAATTTCCTTATTACTCTACCTAATGTCATATTATTAATTTAGACACACTGTTATGATTGGCAGCAAATAAGATCTGGGGAATTACACCACTACATGATAGGATACATATTCTGCCATTTGCCAAGTTACAGACTTCGAGCTAGTGTATTCGGCCGAGTCAGAGCCGAGGATCGACTCCGAACCCCTTGCAGTAAGAATGAAGGGCAAAATGGACAACAAACATGAACATTATGGTGAGAAATAACTGCTGTTTTAGCTGGATAGAACCAAATAATAGGAAATCCAGCCAAGTTTTTATGTCCTTTCCTGACTGTTTCTGAAGTTACTTTGTACAGATGCTTTTCAAATTTTTAAACCTTTGTGTTTTCCACAAATGGTATTCTACCAGGGCATTAGCTACATCTGCGCCCATTTTGTCTGCAGTTCTTTGGATGACACATGTGCAGTGGCTACATGTACTTCTCTTCACACATTGATTACTCATTACAAGTTAAACGTATATTCTTGATCCAGATCATCCATTGGCTTCACCATTTTGTGTAATGTTCTGTCTTTGAACCAGCCGGGTTGAATGGTTGGGGACTCTGTCCCAAAGGTTGTGGATAGAAAGACAGCATTGGATACAAAAGTTGTATACTTCACATAATGTTAAATCAGTTTGTCGTCTTCCATCCATCTCAACCACCTCTCCCACTTCCCCCTTCCATATTGTCACTTTTCTTCAGGACTTGAGGTAGATCTAGCAGTCCAGCCCGAGGTGTGATCTTAGAACCTTTGTTGCTTCACTCCCTGCTAAATATTTGCTGTTGTCAGATTTTAGTATCAAGTCCCTTTTGCATAAGGAAAGTTGTGGTTATTCTAGGCAAACTCGATCTGAATAACTTGAGGCAGGCAGAGCGTTATGGGACAAGAGGCAGAGTTTCAGAGCATGAAGAGTCTAACATTACCAGCTGTCAGGTCATTTGGATCTGAATACCCAAAGGTTGAGATTGAGAGAAGACAACACAAACAGTTTTATAGGAAGTGCATAACTTTCGTGTATTTTTCAAATGAAACTTGCAGGTCTAGGCAGCAGCAATAGGATCTACACTTCATTAGAAAAATGGGAATTTCTTTTTCATACGCAATCAAATGAGCCAGTGGACATGCATTTAAGCAGGAGAGATTGCTAACAGAAAGAGCATACACCAGACACTTTTCCGGGTATCTGTATCAGCTAAACATTAAAGAACTGCCAAATTTCTACTCCAGGTCTCCTTGCAAGCAGGCCTGGAAGGCAAATGCATTCATATTTCCTTGGATGGGAATGTTTCTGTACGCCTTTCCACTGATATCCATGGTCATTCTGAAGATTCAGAATGATGCTCCAAAGTTCATTGTGGTGATTCCATTCTGGCACAAGCAACAGTGGAGGTTCATCATTTGATCACTACTACAGTAACCTTAGCTATATGGGCTACGTCTTACACAGGATGGAAGAGATGGCTGACTTCTATAGCTTAAGAGCACTTTCCATGTGCCCGAACTGTTGACAACTCAAAAGCAGAGATGAAGAAAATCAACTGTGTGGGAGCCACGCCCTTCAGAGTTTTTCTCCTGCCATTGAAGAACATTCTTCATTGGTGGTTTTGAGGATTTATGGTCTGATAGCATTTCTCTATTGCTGGGCAGATAAGCTCCCTTTGTGGGGGGTGGTCCATCCACATTTTTAATTTTTAATAAAAACTTTTTTTGTGAAATAACTTGGTGTAAGTTGGGAAAGCATATATTATTGGACAGTTGTGACTTTTAATCACTTTTAAAAGTAAATTTTCTTTTTACTTTAGTATGTGTGCATGTGCATGTGTTTGTGTGTGTATATGGGTCTACTTCACATGACTGAAAACTCAAAGTACTGAATTTCATTTGACTGAGACCACAGTACCTAATTTTTAAAATACTGAAAACTCATTTAAGTGAGTATTATTATACTGAAGGCTTACAGTGTTAAATTTCAAACTGTTGAATTTTAAGCCATAGTTGTGACTTGTTTCTCTTCACCTGTGACTTTGTGATTAAAAAAAAAAAATTACTGTAACTTAGTGCCAACTGTCAGAGTACTAGTTGTAGAGTAGAAAGTAGTATTATAGTGTTTCTAAATGTGGGTATGTCTGCATTTTTATTGGAAGTATCTAAAGTAATATGGCGGATGTTTCTAGTGCTTCCGGCAGTAATGGCAGTGAGTACAGTACTGTAAAGTAAGTAAAAGGTATATGCCCTTTCCCCCACTATAGTATGATCCTGAAGCTAGTATATATAGTTGGGGGGGTGGGGGGAGTGCAGCCCCCCCTCCTAGTTTGGTTTTATATCATCCCGTTTCTGTTAAGAGGGTAAGTAGTTTTTAAGTTTTGGAAAGAGTTTTTCGTTGGTGTTGTAAGTTCAGTCGTGAAGTAGATCTGTATATATGTATGTGTGTCTGTATATATGTGTGTGTGTCTATATATATATATATATATATATATATATATATAAAAATATATATATATATATATATATATATATATATATATATATATATATATATATATATAAATATATAAATATAAATAAAATAAAATAAAACATGAAAAGTGTATATGTGATGATGTCAATTTTCATTCATACCTCAACTATTGGGTTTGGATGCGATCCTTAGATCTCACTATGCTCAAATTATAGATGTTAAGTTGTCTATCTCGCCTTCATTCTTGCTGGTTGGGTTCAGAGCCGATCCTCAGCTCCTACTCGGCCATCTTCAAAAGCTCGAGAGCCGCTTACTGGCTCGAGGCCCCCCTATATCCCATGATGCCTGGCGCTAGATACCCAGATAGATCTCGTTTGCCGCTTCTGCTATGAGGTTGTCCTACTGGCTCAGGTCGTGTAAGCTTTACTATTTTTGTATTTTTTCTTCTTAAAAATCTATATTGATAGTGTAGAATTAGTCGTTAGTTAGACTTTAGTATTGTAGCTATTTTTTCTTCTAGATAAGCGTTACACCTTTCTTAAGAAACTCGTTTTAGTTGGGGAGTCCCCCCCTTCTCTCCCTTTTCCACAGAAAGGTTCTTTCTGTTTGTTACAGGTTAGCCTTTCTTTCGATCTCCCTTTAAAAAAAAAAAAAAAGTGTTTTCTTCTAATTAATCACTGTTAGTGTTTAGTGATAGTTTTAGATATTTTTTTGGTTGTATTGGTATTTGTAGTGGTTTCTGGTAACTGTAGAGTGTTAACTTTTTTACTGTTGGTTACCTTAACCATCTGTTTGAAAACTTGTCCTTGGTTTTCTCCTTAGGATGTCCAAGGATCCAAAACCATCCGGATTCAAGAAGTGTGATTCATGCTGTCAAAAGATGTCTCTGACAGATGGTCACACTTCTTGTGTTTATTGTCTGGGCGCTGTGCACCTGCAGGACTCTTGCTCGGTCTGTCATGCCTTCAGTCCAAGAGTCCTGCAGGAGCGCAAAAATAAATTGATTCTGAGGGGTATGCTTAAACCCCAAGATTCACCGGCGAAGGCTCAGCCGGCAGAATCTTCCAGGCCACCTAATCCGTCGGCTTCCAGTTCGGAGCCGTCATTGTGTGAAGCCACACAAGCCATTTCGGCTCCGGCTGGAACCGATGTCCCTCCCTCCCTCCCAGTTGGCACCGACACGGTCTTTGGAGCTGGCTGAGAGTCGAAAGAGATCCAGGTCTCCTCCTTTGGAGTCGATACCTTCGGCTCCGAAGTCGCCCCTGCTCCAATCGGAGCGTAGTCACCGATCATCCCACTCTTCTCGGTTCTCTAGACTTTCGGACCATGACTTGGAAAGAGTAGTCAGTAGGCTCTTAAAATCGCAGGCCCTAGCTAACATGATGTCCAGCCCTCCTTATCAGGAGTCTGCTCCGTCCACAGCTGTAGATATTCCTCCTCCGACTCTTCCTATGAGTTCGGAGTCTGAGTTCGTCGGGGTTTCAGTCGTGGAACCGTCGGTGCTGATACCCTCTCTTTCATTTCCATTGTCTGCTCCGATCCCTTCCATGGTACCTTCCTTGAAGGGATCTGGGTGCCGAGACTCCCTCGTCGGCTCCAAGGGGGCGAGTGGCATTGGACCCTTGTCCGACCCTACTCTACCTCTCGGTGCTTCGGCGCAGGTGAGCCGTGCTCCCACATCTGCCTCGGAGCCGTCTCCCTCGGTGCGGGGGGGCTTCTGGTTTCTTCAGAGCCTGAGCCTTCTCTGCGTCCGGGCAGGGACGCCTTCGATGTGATGAGGAGTGTACTGACCCCTGAGTCAGTCCCACAATAGACCCATGGGGATCCAGCGCTTCAGGACACCCCCTTGGGTGTATCCTCCTCTTCCGAGGCCTCCCCTGATCTTTCAGAGGAGCCACCTCGCAAGAGAAAATGTAAGAGGAAGCATGTTGACTCCCCCGAGTCTGTCACATCGGATACTGGCTTAGAGGAGTCGGAAGGGTCCCCAAGATCCCCCTCTGAAGATGTCTCCTTCTCAGACATCCTTGAGATGCTTAGGCAGAGGGGAAACTGGACTACCCTAAGCCCTTCTGAGGATGTCTGTATTCCTGGATGCATTTGGATCCTGACCTTCCACCTCCTTGGGTATCTCCGCCTTTTGACCCACTGATGTCTGTGGTGGCTCGAAAGGCGTGGACGGCTCCAGACACAGTGGAACCGACCACTAGATGACCTGTCAAGTTTATTACTGCCCCGCAGGACGAACAGTTCTTGACTAAGGGTGTCCCTGTTGATGCCATGGTGGTAGCAGTGGCCACAAATGAGGAGTTGGCTGAAACTTCTATATCTGTCCATCCCCCTAACAGAGTCCAGGACGATAGACAGATATGGGAAGCGGATGTTCTCTTCAGCTACCTTTTCCATGCAGTCCCTGAATTACTTGTGCCACTTTACCCATCTTCAGAGGGATCTCCTGAAAGAGCTTGGAGATACCCTCCAAGATCCATCAGCTGAGGGGGCCCAGGCTAAGGCAGCCTCCCAGCTAGCGACTCTTAACTTAGTGGTAAACACCTCCTTGCGGCTCATTTCATAAGCAGCCGATGGTGCGAGTAGAGCTGCAGGCACAGGCGTGGCCCTAAGGAGGCACGCTTGGATGCGGCTTTGTAACTTTGCGGAACCTTTCAGAGCGTCTTTCACCAACACCCCGTTTGATGGTTCCTCTCTCTTCGGATCACAGGTGAAAGATACCATTACCAGGTGTGAGCAGGAAGGCAAGACTCTCTCTGCCGTAGGAGTCCGTATTTCCACTCCTTCCAGACCATATCCTAAGGGTCAGAAGAGTGGAAAGATGTGGTTCCGGAAATCCCAAGGAGCCTTGCCGGACACACGTGGTGAGTTTCCTCTCCAGGGGCAGAGGAGGGAACAATAACAGACGCCGCCCTCGTGACAGAGGGAGTCCACAAAACCAGGGCAGCAGAGAATCTTTCTCTGACAAGCCCTTTCAGCATCCCTGAAGGGTTGCCCAGCTGCTCACCTCTGGAGGCAGTCAGGGGAAGATTGTCACTGTACCTAAGAGCCTGGCATGACATAACTCAAGACAAATGGGGTACAGTCTGTCGTATCTGGAGGCTACAGAATTCCCTTCGTTCGCACTCCCTTCAGGTCAAACAAGTCCCTTCCAGATGTTCCACCCAGTCTGAGGGACCAAGCAGTGCAAGAGGTCTCAAAACTGCAAAGAAAAAGGGCCATCCAGCAAGTCCCAGTAGACCAACAAGAATCCGGAATTTACTCAAGGTTCTTTTTGGTACCAAAAAAGACAGGGGACCGGAGACCCATTTTGGATCTCAGCAGACTAAACAAGTCTGTACAAAGAACGAATTTCCGGATGGTCACGCTTCAATCCATTTTACCCTTCCTGGGTCAGGACAATTGGATGTGCTCCGTAGATCTTCAGGATGCGTACTACCACATCAAAATGGACAGACTCCCCCCAAAGATTCCTTCGCTTCTGGCCGGGAGCCAGCCATTATCAGTTCAGAGCTCTGCCCTTTGGTCTCACCACAGCCCCCAGGGTGTTTACCAAATGTATGGCAGTAGTTACCGCTCACCTGAGACGGCAAGGATTCCAGGTGTTTCCATATCTCGATGACTGGCTCCTCACTGCTACCACCAGACATCTCCTTCTGCGAGCCAGAGACTGCACCATCCACACTTGCTCCAGACTAGGTATCACATTAAATTTTGAAAAGTCTGCATTGTCGCCCTGTCAATCTATCACCTTAATAGGTGCAAATTTAAATACCAAAGACATGTTAGCGTGCCTCCCACCAGACAGGGTGTTAGTGATTCGTCAGCATGTCAAGGTTTTATTAGCATGCAAAAGGATTCAAGCCAGGTTTGTCCTTCAGACGCTAGGTCTCATGGCAGCAGCGATCGTACTTGTCCCTCTAGCTCGTTTTCACATGAGGATCCTCCAGTGGCTTCTTTAACCCCAATGGTCCTTTCAGCAACTTCCCATGTCTTACATGATTATGATCACTCAGGCATGCAAGAAGCATCTTGCGTGGTGGATGGTCTCCACGTCAGTGCTCCACGGCAGACCATTTGTTCTCCCCCCTCCAGTGGCTACAGTGACCACGGACGCTTCCCTGATCGGGTGGGTGGGCATTATCAGGGCAGAACAGTCCAAGGCACTTGGCAACCTCACAAGTATCCTCTGCACATAAATGTCTTGGAGATGAGAGCCTTGCAGGCTCTTCAGGACTCTCTTCCTACCGGGACCATTGCAGTTCAAACGGACAATATGTCCGTAGTGTGGTACATCAGCAAGCAGGGCGGAACCAGGTCCTACCCCTTATGTTGAGAAGCCCTCAGACTCTGGCAGTGGGAGATCTCTTCCCAACGGTTTCTGATTGCAATGCACATCCCTGGGAGGTCCAATGTCATAGCAGGCAGACTGAGCAGAGCAATTCTCATGCCTCACGAGTGGTCTCTGAACCAGGTAATTGCGGACCAAATCTTCCGCAGATGGGGCCAACTTTGCTGTGACCTTTTTGTAACTCCCTTCAACAGCAAGTGCAGCAATTTCTTCTCTCTCCTTCCACTTCCTGGGCATTCCCCCAGAGATGCTCTAGTCCACGATTGGCCCCAGGGACTTCTTTATGTATTCCCTCCCTCCCTTCCCCCTCATACCGAAACTAATTCAGAAGGCTACTGCTTTGGGTTGCAAAATGATCCTCATTGCCCCTTACTGGCCTCGACAAATAAGGTTTCCGTTCCTGCATCACTAACTTCTCGAACAGCCTTGGACTCTGGACCTAGTTCCAGATGACCTGATTCATCAGTCGAGCGGGATGCACCAATCCCTGCACTCTCTCCAGCTCACAGCGTGGCTGCTCCACTTCCAACCTTAGCCAGGCTCCCAGATATCTTCCCCTCTGTGTGTAAAATCCTTTTGTCGTCACACAAGTCTACGACCAGGAAAACTTAGCTAGTAAGTGGAAACGTTTTTCTTCCTGGGCAGAGGCAAAAAGTATTGACCCCGTTTCAGCCCCCGTACACTCCATTTTGGAATTTCTTGCGGAGCTCTTCCATGCGGGGTCCGCTTCCGCTACAATTAGAGTTCAGTTAGCGGCAATTTCAAATTTTCACATTGGCCTATCGGAAAACAGTATCATGTCCCATAAGCTCTGTAAAGCCTTTCTCAAAGGAACCACTCTGCTCAGGCCCCCAGTCAGAGATCCTCCACCACCGTGGGATCTAAATTTGATTTTAGCTTCGCTAATTTTGCCCCCTTTTGAACCCGCAGCTTCTTGTTCACTGAAGTTCTTATCTTCGAAAACCCTTTTTCTGGTAGCTATTACTTCAGCCATAAGAGTTTCGGAACTACAGGCTCTTTCTATCCGTCCCCCATACCTCGTGTTCCACAATGACAGAGTTGCTCTTAGGACTAATCCTTCTTTCCTTCCTAAGGTCTCTTCAGAGAGTAACTTGAATCAGTCCATAGACCTTCCTGTGTTTTTCCCTAACCACTCCAACAGGGCAGAATATAAGTTGCATCAGTTAGATGTTCGCAGGCAGCTACGCTTTTATTTGCATAGAACCAAAGACATTAGAAAATCAGATCAACTTTTCCTGTCCTATGCAGTAGGTAAACAAGGTCTTCCGGTCTCCAAGGTAACCTTATCCAGGTGGTTGACTTCTATCATCACATTCATATATCAACTCAGGAATAAAAAATTACCAGTCAAACCAAAAGGTCACTCCACCAGAGCTTTAGCTACTTCGGTGGCTTTTCAGGCTAGGTTGCCCATGGAATCTATTTGTGCTGTGGCTATGTGGGCCAACCCTCATACTTTCATTTCGCATTACAAGTTGGATTTGGTCTCCAGGAGCAGAGCTGATTTTGGTTCCACTGTTCTGAAGAGACTGTTCCGATGAGCCACCCAGGACCTTAGGTGCTAGGGACGCTGTCCCAACCAGCAAGAATGAAGGCGAGATAGACAACTTAACATAAAGAAGTTATGTACCTACCATAACGTTCCATGTTAGTTGTCTTCTTCTCGCCTTCTTTCTTGCATCCCACCCTCCATCCCCCTTTCGTAGTGGACCGAGAAGAGTTCCTCTTGATTTTTCACTGGCTGAGTCTTCTCTGGCTATTCCTTTCTTGACTAGTAGTCTCTCCAGTAGAATTTATGCATTCTAGGATAGGATTCCTTTATTATTATGTCTGCAGTTAGACCTACCAAATGAGATCTGGGTATCTAGCGCCAGATATCATGGGATATAAGGGGGCCTCGAGCCGTTAAGCAGCTTTCTAGCTTTTGAAGATGGCCAAGTCGGAGCCGAGGATCGGCTCCGAACCCAACCAGCAAGAAAGAAGGCGAGAAGAAGACTACTAACATGGAACGTTATGTTAGGTACATAACTTCTTTTTCATGACCAACTAGAACTCTTAAGCTTCTTAATACCCATAATACACCAACCCCTAACATACCTCAGACCTCATTTGCCACTTTTGCATTTATACATGGTCAGCTTTACTCATGAGCTTTTTGGATTAAGGTAAGTCAAATATTATAATTAAAACCTTTTTTCTGAATTTTCTACATATATGTATATAGTTTTATATGTATTGTAGTGTATACTAATAATCGCTGGTATTACATTTTTCTTAATCTACAGTTTTATCTAACGTTTTATACTTTTGTGTATTTCTTCGTACCATTGTTGGTACTCGCTTTCCCTTTTATTCTTTTCCTTCCCTACCTAATTAAAAATGAGAAAAATAATAAAAATATAATATTTTTAGTCTCTTCTGCTTCTCACTTTAATTCTTGAGATGTCAGAGAAGGGTTTTATAAAATCTACAAAATGTGGCCATAAGCTGCCTTACTCTGATGCATGTGACCTTTGGGTTTATTGCTTGGGCCCTGAGCATCTCAATGTTAACTGGGAAATTTGTAAGTTTCAATCATGGTGCGTTAGTGGACAGAAGAAATAAACTTATTTTAAAAGGATTGCGTCCAACTTCTTTTTCAGAAGCCTTATTTGGGGCTCATCTCCCCAACGCATCTTCTAAGGATGTTCCTAAAAGGTCCCCAAAGAAGTTGGGTTCTTCCACCCCATCATCTTCAGAGCCTCCTTCAAAGAAATCAACCAGATCCGAAGCCTTCCGGATCCAAGAAGTCTTCTGCCTTGCCTGAAACATCTTTGGATCAGAAAGGTTGGAAACTAAGGAACTCTGAATGCCAGAAAACCAAAGAAAAAATATAACCATAAACTATATAATATAAACAGCCGGTAAAATCTAACTATTTTATTCACGCAAAAGTAAACTCAAAATAAAATTTAAAACAAGTGCTTTCGTCCGGTAATACTGACCTTCTTCAGATATTTAAAAACACCATGTGATCATCTTAAATACTAAAAGGTCATATGATACAGTCTGCAGCATATTATCTACTAAATAAACACATGTTTTTTTTAAGTGATATTCTACATTTGAGTCCGAACAGCAGCAAAAATACAAAGTACTATAATAAAAAAACAATTACTTATTCCTAACTAAATATCAAGTGAAATAACTGAAAATCATCTGTCATAAGCCTTTATTTTCAAGAAACTAGATATTGAAATAATATCATTTAACCTTGGTGGCACAGAGGAATTAAGATAAATTTGCCACCAGAGCCCTCATTGTTCAAGTAAAATATTCAAAGGGCCACTTCTGTGGATTAGAATAATTTGTTCAAGTACTGCAAATTTGAAACCATGATCTTTGAGATAGAATATGCTTGTACAATGCATTTAATTTTGCCTTAAAACTGTCATATGAGTGCTCATAAAATGGTCGCTTTAATTTCTGTTTGATTTTTCCTATATAAAATGCAGAGTATGAATAACATACAACAATATAAGCAACTCTTGATGTATGGCAGGAATATTTCCTATACATTTTAATGCACTGGTTCCTAATTTATAGGTGGTCACAGTTCAGAATATAGTTACACTGTACAGTGTCCGCAGTTAACCATCTTCCCATTAAGGTGCTTAGATTTCGCAGGTATTTTGTCAAAAATTTCCTTAAAACTTCTGCCCCTTTTGTAAGTAATTTTAGGTTGAGTGCCCAATTTTTCACCAATATCCTTGTCTTTTGTAATGAGCTGCCACTTTTTAAAAAATTATTAGCTATTGAAGCACTGTCAGTACTCCAAGTAGTGATAAATGAACAGGATGATCCAGTATCATTAACAGTTGTTGCAGACATGGGTGAAGAGCTCACGTCCTCAAGGGCATTACTGGCAGTAACAGTTAAGGAACCATTTCATGTTGATGAGTTTAACAAAGGGCTATAATAGCTGTTTTCTCTCTCAAAAATAACTTTGTCGCATATTGAATCAATAAGAGACTCCAGATAGCCCCTATTTTGAAATATTGATTTTGACAATTGGCATTCTTCCAAAAAGTCACTAAACCCGGTGACCATCCTGGCTGCTCTCACCAGTTGGCCTTTCACCACTCCTTTTCTAACACAGAAGGGGGTGGCTGCTTGTATAGTGTAAAAATTTACTGGAGTTACGTGTTCCTAAAGATCTTAAACTACAAACAATTCTCCTCCAAATCTTTTGTTGTTAAGATAGCCAAATACAAGATAGAAATACTGTCCATTGTAGAGGTAAACTTCAGAAATGGAGTGGACAAATTAATGAAATCCATAAATGGCACAATTAAGTCATATGGGCCAATCCATACTATAAACATGTCATCTAGAAATCGAGAATACAATTTTATAAAATCAACAAAGGGAACTGGTAAAAAGCTACTGGTATTCTCATACAACCATGATAACATTCATAAAAAGCGGCCCACATGCATCCCCCATAGCAATAACTTTTGATCTGGAGTAGGGACTTCATTTGTCAGCAACCTTTGAGTCTTGGATCCGACATTGGTTCCGAGCCGGCAACTTATTATATAGCAATGGATCCGAGCTCCTAGCCCTTCTCTCACCCATAATCCCCTGCCAACCCCAAATGACCTCAGATCTAGTTTGCCGCTCTTAAGTGTGTCAGCTGGATTTTGAGCTCCTGGAATTTTTTTCCAGATAAGTGATTTTTTTGGTCCAAACAGCCTACTTTTTCAGTTTAATTAGTGTGTGTGTGTTAGGTTTCCCTTTAGTTAATTAATTTTTAGTGTATTACCCTCCTCTCGCTGGTCGTTAGTGTGTGCCTGTGTGTGCTTGCGTTTGGGGCCTAGTGTGTTTGTGTAGTTTTCTTTTAGTTTTGGGTATGTCAGAGGCCCCAAAACCTATTTTTTCTAAGTGCACCGAGTGTGGCCATAAGCTCTCTCCGGCAGATGGCCACACTCTGTGTGTTCGGTGCCTTGGGGTTGAACATCTGTCCTCGGGCTGTACCATTTGTGCAGCTTTCATCCCCAGGGCACTGAAGGAGCGGAGGTTGAAGCTGATCCTGGCGGGACTTCTGCCCCCGGATTTGGCTTTGGCCTCCGCTACTCCCGTGGCAGCTCCTCAGCCTCTGGTGGTGGCCACTCCTGCCCCCCTTCCCCCGGCCGGGATTCAAACTCCTACTAAAGCGCCGGAGGACAGGGAGGCCAGGAGGGAGAAACGGAGGGAGAAGCACCACAAGCTGCGGGCCGAGACCTCCGCTTCGGGCCCCCCCCCCCCAGCTAAGCGGGCTTCTCCCTCCACGGCTTCCAGGTCTCCTCCTCCTCGGCTCCGATCCCCTTGCTTCTCTCCGGGACCCGAGGAGGAGCCCGATCTCCGTCGAGGTCATAGAGTTGGCATTCCAGGCCTGCCTCGGTGGCCTCTTCAAGATCCACTTACAGCCTGTCTGATGCAGACTTGGACCGGATGATGAGAAGGTTCATCCAGGCCCAGCTGCAGATGGGAGTGCTCTTGCCCCCCCCCCCCTTCGGGTGGAGCTCGACACCTTTCTTTGTTCCGATAGCTCCTTCTCCGACCCGCTTCCCAGGTTCTGAGTGCTCGGAGCCGGGCAGCGTCGGAGCCAGGGGTGGGTCGGCGCCGACAGTACTGGGTACTTCGGATCCGACCCTGCCTTCGAGTCTGTCGGTTCCATCATCTGATCCGACCTCTCGGAGCCGTAGGGCAAGCTTCGGATCCTAGGGATTCAGTGTACCTTCGGTTCCGTCCAGGTCGGAGGACACTGGTCCCTCGGATCCGACGGTCTCGGCGCCGGTTCCGATTCCTTCATCGGATCCGAGTGGGAATCGGCTTTCAGAGCCCAGGGAGAGCGGCTCCCCCTCTGCCTTCGATGCAGTGGAGAGGGCTCTGTCGAGAGCATCCGGACCCCCGGCCCTTGTCTCGGCTCCACCCTGCACTCTTTCTCTGCTGGGTCAGGCTTCCATCACCCGGCCACAGGGACAAGCCTGCTTCGATGTCCCAGGTTGTTCCATTGGAACAGGATATTGCTGGTGAGTCGTCCTCGGACAGCCCCCCCCCCCCCGAGGAAGTGCCTCGCAAGCACAAGTGTAAGAGGAGGCACGTGGACTCCACCGAGTCCTTAACAGAGGACACGGACTTGGATGAAGGGGAAGGCTCCCCAAGGTCACCCCCTGAGGATGTCTCCTTTGGAGACATCATGGAAATACTCAGGATCAGGGGGGGTGGTCTGCCCCCAAGGCTTCCTCCGACGAGTCCGTGTTCCTGGAGGCATTCGAAGCAGGCCCGTCTACCTCTTGGGTGTCCCCTCCGGCCGAACCCCTGGTGGACATTATCACCACCAGGGCGTGGAAGGAGTCGGACACTGTGGAGCCAGTCCTTAAACGCCCGGATAGGATTTTGAGGGCCCCCCCCCCGCAGACAGGTCCCACTGGAGCAAGGGTCCCCTCGTAGATGCCATGTTGATGGCGGCAGCCACTAAGAGGGAACTAGCTCAAGAAAGCCCCTCGGTCCATCCACCGAGCAAGTTGTCCCGCTCGATGGATCGCTTTGGGAAGCGGGTATTTAGTTCAGCGACCTTCTTAGTAAGGTCTCTGAACTACATGGCACATGTCATCAGGATGCAGCGGGATCTTATTAAAGAATACGCTGCTTCCCCCCAGAGTCCATGTCGACGGAGGACAAGCAGTTGTACTCCACTCGTATGGCCACTCTAAGATCTATTTCCAATACCTCTATGTGGCTGTTGTCCCACGCCACTGAGGGAGCCGCTAGAGCTAGCGGAGCGGGCCTAGTTATGAGACGTCAGGCCTGGCTCCGACATTGTGACTTCGTGGAGCCCTTTAAGGCGTCCTTTGTGAATGCCCCCTTTGGTTCTGCCTTCTTTGGCAAGACCGTTCGCGAGACACTTGTCCAGAGCGAGGAGGACGGGAAGACATTGTCTGCCGTCTGAGTCCACTTCTCTGCTCCCCAGAGGTCCTTCTCGAAGAACCAAAAGGGACAGAAGAAGTTGTGGTTCTGGAAATCGCAACATTCCCAACCCGCTCCGGACAACCAGTCCTTCCGTGGCAGAGGAGGACAGGGAGGACGCCGCCCTAGAGGCAGAGGGGCCCCGAAAAACTTTGGGTCCAGAGAACCTTTCTCTGATCGGCCCACGCAACAGCCGTGAATGGTTGCCCCGACTGCTCCACTCTGGAGGCAGTCGGGGGACGCTTCTCGAAGCATCTGGCGGCATGGGAGTCCATCACGTCAGACCACTGGGTGCTTCGGATCATATCCAGAGGTTACAAAATCCCAATGCAGCATGTCCCCCCAGACTCGGTAACCTCCCCGATGTACCACCCGATCAGAGGGAGGCTGCAGCCGCAGAAATCCAGCAGCTGTTAAGAAAAAGAGCCATCCAGCCCGTCCCCCCAGACCAGCTCGGATTAGGGTTTTACTCCAGGTTCTTTCTGGTGCCAAAAAAGACGGGGGATTGGAGACCAATCCTAGACCTTTCCCTCTTGAACCTGTCGGTAACCAAGGAAAAATTCCGAATGGTCACTCTTCAATCCATTTTCCCCCTCTTGCGGGAGAACGACTGGATGTGCTCAGTAGACCTCAAGGATGCGTACTACCACATTCTAATGGACAGACGATCCAGGAGGTTTCTCCACTTCCGGCTGGGAGCCAGCCACTATCAGTTCAGGGTCCTTACCTTTGGCCTCACCACAGCCCCCAGGGTGTTCACTAAAGTTTTAGCAGTGATAGCGGCCCACCTGAGACTCCAGGGAATGCAGGTCTTTCCGTACCTGGACGATTGGCTCCTGACCGCCCCAACAAGGCATCTTCTCTGCTCAGCCAGAGACCATTTTCTCCGCCTAGCCCCCCAGTTAGGCATCACAATCAATACGGACAAATCCTCCCTTGCTCCGACACAAGTAATAGAGTTCATAGGGGCCAGATTGGATACCAGAAGTCTGCGAGCCTACCTGACTTCAGAGCGACTACAGAATCTGAGTCTTCATGTGCGGGCCATCCTCCAATCAGAAGCTCCACCGGCGGAATTGGTCCTGAGGGCGCTGGGCTCCATGGCGGCGGCAATAACGCTTCTTCCATGTGCTCGCCTAAATATGAGGGTACTTCAGTGGACCTTCCAAGTGCAATGGTCCTTCCAATTGCTTCCTCTCTGCCACCCTATATCAATCAGCAAGGCTTGCAGGAGGGCCCTGTTATGGTGGCTCCAGTCTCCAGACCTCCATATAGGCTGGCCCTTCTGCACTCCTCCCCCTCTCGCCACGGTGACCACGGACGCCTCTCACCTCGGGTGGGGGGGCATTGCTCAGGCAGGACAGTCCAAGGCACGTGGAACGACACAGAGACCTCCCTGCATATCAATGTTCTGGAGATGAGGGCGGTGCTGTTAGTGTTGCAAGCACTTCAGAACCTTCTCCCCATAGGAACTATTGCGATACAGACGGACAACATGTCAGTTGTTTGGTACATCAACAAACGGGGGGGAACCAGGTCCTACCCTCTCTGCCGAGAGGCCATGAGGGTGTGGGAATGGGCGATCTCCACCAACCGCTTTCTGATCGCAATGCACATTCCGGGACGGACCAACATTCTGGAGGACAAACTCAGCCGCACCATTCTTTCCCCTTACGAGTGGTCTCTCAACTTCCAAGTAGCGAAGCGGATATTTGCAAAATGGGGGTAACCCTGCTGCGATCTCTTTGCCTCTCCCTCAAATACGAAATGCGACAGCTTCTTCGCTCTGATTCCCCCACCAGGGGAAGCCCCGAGAGATGCTCTGGTGCATGCTTGGCCGCCCGGTCTACTTTATGCCTATCCTCCTCTACCCCTGATGCTAAAGCTCTTACAGAAAGCCTTGAGGTTAGGGAGCAGAATGATCCTCGTTGCCCCATTCTGGCCTTGGCAAACTTGGTTCCCTTACCTGTGGTCTCACTTGGTGAATCCGCCCTGGATTCCGGATCCCAGCCCGGATATAATATCCCATCCATCAGGCTTACCGACCCCGAATCTGGACAACCTGAAGCTGGCAGCTTGGCTGCTCCAGTTCCACTCTTAATCAGGACTCCCGGTATCTCTTCACCAGTCAAAGCCATCTTGGTGGCAGTGCACAAACCTTCCACCAGGAAAGTTTACCGCAGTAAATGGAAGCGCTTTTCCATCTGGGTGGAACATCATAATTTGGACCCCTTCACTGCCCCTTTAATATCCGTGTTGGACTTCCTCACCAGACTCTTTCAGCAAGGAGCCAGTTGTTCGACGGTCAAGGTATAATTGGCAGCCATCTCACATTACCATGTGGGACATGAGAACAGGTCCTTTGATGTCAGCTAAACTATGCAAAACCTTCCTAAAGGGTACTTTTCTGCTTATGGCTCCTATCAAAGAAGCTGTACCCCCTTGGGACCTATCTCTAGTCCTTCAAGCCTTGACTGCTTTCCCCTTTGAACCAGCTGCCTCGGCCGAACTTAAATATCTGTCCTGGAAAACAGCATTCCTGGTAGCCATCACTTCAGCGAAGAGAGTTTTGGAACTTCAAGCCCTTTCCGTGAAACCCCCTTACTTGGTTTTTCATCAGGATAGAGTGTTCCTCAGGACCAATCCCTCCTTCCTACCCAAGGTGGCCTCAGAAACCAATATCAATCAGTCCATCAACCTACCAGTTTTCTTCCCTAAATATCAAAATAAAGGAGAGTACAAGCTGCATTCTTTAGACGTGCACAGGCAGCTGCGTTTCTATATTCATAGGACTGCTGGTCCCAGACAGTCCGATCAGCTATTCATCTCCTTTGCCAAATTCAGTTTGGGTAAAGCCGTCTCGAAGGTCACTTTGTCACGCTGGATTTCCCAATGTATTCTTCTAGCTTATGAAGCTTCTGGGTGGCCCGCACCTCAGGGAGCCCGTGCACATTCCACTCGCTCCATCTCTACTTCTGCTGCCTTTAAATCTAGAGTTCCCTTGGATGATATTTGCTCGGCGGCCACTTGGGCCTCATCTCACACCTTTATCAACCACTACAAACTGGACGTCATTTCCAGAGGGAGAGCATCCTTTGGCTCCGCAGTGCTCCGGAACATCCTTCCATGATGGCCGCCCAAGATTCAGGTAGCTGGGGACTCTGTCCCAAAGGTTGCTGACAAATGAAGTCCCTACTCCAGATTAAGAAGTTATGTACTCACCATAACGTTCCATCTGAGTTAGGTGGCTTAATTTGTCTCCAACCATCTCCCCCTCCTTCCCCCTGGCCTTCAGAGGAGTTAGTACTTTTTGTATTATCCTGCCTTTTCCTGTTAGGACACCTTTCCAGGTATCTGTAGGAGGGCAAACTTGATCTGAGGTCATTTGGGGTTGTCAGGGGATTATGGGTGAGGGGAGGAGCTAGGAGCTCGGATCCATAGCTGTATAATAAGTTGCTGGCTCAGATCCGATGTCGGATCCAAGACCCAAAGGTTGCAGACAAATGAAGCCACCTACTCAGATGGAACGTTATGGTGAGTACATAACTTCTTATTTGCTTGAAGTAATGACCTTCAAAATAAATATAATTGTTCATCAAAATCATCTTTATGAGATGACTGAGAGTATTTATTTTATCTTGCTCGATATGCTGATGGTCAGTAAAAAAATTCTGTAAACCAGTCAGAGCCTATTTGATGGGGGGATGCATGTAAACAAATCTACTACATAGATGGTAATAAACCTGGAACCCTTTAAGTTGACTTGGGTTTAGTCAAAAAGTTCCAAGAATCACAGCATATGTGGGGGCTGCTAGCCACTTGTTTGTGTATGATCTATAAATCTAGCTATAGCATAGGTTTCTGAATTCCCAGCTTCCACTATAGGTCTTCAAGGTGGATCTCTTAAATATTTGTGGATCTTGGATAACTCAAAGATCGTCGCTAATTTAGGGTGATCCACATAAAGGTATTTAAACTCTGCAGGTGAGATCTAACCTTGCGTTAATATATCCTGAAGAAAATAGTTAGTGTTCCTGTATGAAGTATTAATTTCATTGAGAGAAACCTCAAGATAAGTATCCATATACAAAATTTGAAACCTACGTTGATCATGATAGATCTTTTCCGTAACTATGAGCCTGCCCCCTTTATCAAGCTGCATAAATCTTAACGATGGCAATGATTGTAATTCATTTAAAAGGTCCTGTTGTTTGCCTGTGAGATTGTTGTGATGTTGCCGAACAGGAAAGGCCAACATGTTACTGACATCAGTCTCACAGATATTTTCAAATATGTGCAGAGTAGATTGCAACTCAGGAGCCTTCTAGTAAATAGTTTGATTTTGCTTATAATCTTAGTAATATCATATTGTTTAGTGGGAACAAATGTGAGCCCCTTGCTGAATAACTCCGACATGTTCACTCCTCAGAGTGACCATTATTACCTATACACTTCAGAATCGCCAGTATAATTTCAAATAATATCAACATGTAAATTACCATTCAAGTCCGATACCAATTCTAAGAACTGTTCCCATTCGTTCGGGGGATCCTCAACTGGTGATACGAGGAGGCACATTGTAAGGAGTTGAATTAGTTTTCCTGTTGCAAATCCTTTCCGATCTGCACGGCCCAGTTTGTTTTAAAGAGGACTCAGTTTGTTCTGAAAAAGGACTCATAATTCAAGTCCGTATCATCCACCAAAACTTGATCATTTGTGTCGCTCTGTAACACAGATGATAAGGGGGGAGCATATTTCGTTTACATGCTTTAATACATGCAAACACATCAGGATGGATAGAAGCATCATAGAATATAAACACTGGTTAACAGACAGACCTTACATACATACTTGCATACATACACACACATCTTAACAGCTTACTACAGAATGGCAGTCAGGCTCTCACGTGCTCAGTATTTATACACTTTTGCAAGGTATTGGATAGCTTCTTAAAGATGTATAGACACATTGATCTACATCCTCCGTCTTAAAAAAAAAATTGCCCTTGGTAAAAACAACATTAGAGTTAGATATGCATTATTATAGACATTATAAACACAATATTCATATCCAAGTTGCTGTGCGTCTGTTACATGGTCTGGAGATATGACCGGATCTTGTAACATAACAATTTGAACTGAATTTAGCAACAAGGGCAGTCTTCAGTGAACAACTCGTATCAAGAACTTCTAGATTCATCACAGGAACAGGATTCTCTGGAACTGGAACACCAGACACCTGTGAGATGGTCTTTCTCACAGGCTATGTGCTATGGTATAGGCTTGGACACCAGTCCGAAATGTTTCCGATTCCACGTAAACTCTGCTCCTTGTGATTCCGCAATGTGCAATCTCTGCTTTGGACAAATATTCTTCATGGCTCAAATCCGATCATAACCTTTGGACATTTGCATCCTTACCACTTCCCTGTCTCGTAATGGATCGAGCGATTTGCTGGTTTTATCGTATTAGAACTTTTGGGTTAAACGCTTCAACAGACTGGTTTTCACTGACCTGTTCTTGACACATGGAACCAACAGTTGACTACTGATTAGTAATGTGTTTCTGGTTTGTCTCGACAGAAGTCTCTGGGTAGAGATTCAGGAAAGCATGACTATTATCTAGTCTTACCTTCTCTAGTAATTGTTTTGCACTTTGAACTGCACGTTCTGCCAATACGTTGACTGCAAATACTCAGGGCTACTCATGACATGAGTAGATTCCCGTTCTTCGGCAAATCTTTTGAACTGTTGGCTTGCAAACTGCGTGCCATTGTCAGAAATAACTGTGTGTGGGATTACCATGGACTGCAGAATGACACTTGATCTTTGCAATGACGGTACTGGTTGCTTGATTGGGAAATAGTTGAATCTCGAACCAAGTGGAGTAAGAATCTACTAACGCCAAATAATGTTGACCATTCCACTTGAAAATGTCTGTGGCTGCTGTCGACCAAGGTAGTTCAGGAATCTGGTTTAGCTGAAGTGGTTCGTTCTGTTGATGTGGTTTAGTACTATTACACAAAGAACAGGTAGTACTGTCTCTATGTCTTTTGACATAGAAGGCCAAATTACTAGTCCTCTTGCCCTTCTTTTGGTAGAATTGGTTCCTGTGTGACCATGATGCAAGATAGTAATGTACTCTTGTTGCAAGGACTTTGGAACAATTACTTTCGGACCTTTCATAATGATACCATATGTCAGACAAAGTTTCATCTCTGTATGGTAAATAAGGTTGTACTTCTTCAGGTAGACTGGTTTGCTTTTACGGCCATCCTTAATTGATAAAGTGGTTGAGCCTTTGTAAAACTGGATTTGTGGTTGTGTAATCTCTTAGTTCATCAAAATGTGTGGAAGAAAAATTTCTCACTTCCATGACTTCAAAATCAAGGTTCTTATTCTTGTGCTGTTCACTGGTGTTTCTAGGCAATCTGGATGATGCGTCAGCAAGATAAGTTTGCCTTTCTTTAAGACGAGGGAAATTATACTTTTGCACTTTCAGCATCATGTGTTGCAGTCTGACTGGAGCTGAATGAATAGACTTTCTCAAGATAGTGACTAGAGGTTGGTGGTCTGTTTCAATCTGGATAGGTCTACCATAAACATAATCATGGAACTTCAAACATGCATAATACCTTAAACCTCTTGAATCAGAGGCAACATGGGATATATGTAAATTACCTTTTAAGGATATCAGGTGTTTCAACTAAATGGCAATTCTGAATGTCCATGACTTTTTTCTTTTACTTTTCAGTCTTTTTATGGACAATTTCAGGCCAATAAAGCCAAACCCCTGTAGCTGTGGACATGGATGTTTCTGCCTTCTTATGACATCATCAGCACAGCATAAGAGGAATGCTTGACTTTTGGAAACACAGGGTAGTCATTCCCAACTGATATCCATAAACCTAAGGGTGTCTACAAAATATCCCAACTAACAAAATAAAATAATGTTTAAAAAGATCACACAGAAAAACCAATTGCTTAAAAACACAAAAAGAAAAATCTAGCAAAGCTAGAATTTCCACTGTGTGATGCCTTAAACCTCTTGAATCAGAGGCAACATATGATATATGTAAATTATCCTTTAAAGATATCGGGTGTTTCAGCTAAATGGCAATTCTGAATGTCCATGACTTTTTTTATGTCATAAGAAGGCAGAAACATGCATGTCCACAACTAGAAGGGTTTGACTTTATTGGCCTGAAATTGTCCATAAAAAGACTTGAAAGTAAATAAAAAAAAGTCATGGATACTCTGAATTGCCATTTAGCTGAAACACCTTATACCCTTAAAGGGTAATTTACATATATCCCATTTTGCCACTGATTCAAGAGGTTTAAGGTATCAAACAGTGGAAATTCTAGCTTTGCTGGATTTTTCTGTGTGTTTTTAACCAATTGGTTTTCCTGTGTGACCTTTTTAAACTAACTTCAAGCATGCAAACACAATTACCAAAAGCTCTATCTGAGCATACTGCATCCCATTTTGGGTAAAAGTTATCGATGCATAGGCAACAGGTTGATCCTCTTGTAGAATGACTGCACCAAGATCAAATTTCAAAGCATCACATACCTGAGTAACTGGTTTATGGACGTCATAGTATCTGAGAGTTGGTGGACTGGCAGTTTTCTGTTTCAGCACATCAAATGCTGTTTGGTGTTTCTCTAACCAAGACCAGGATATATCTTTACACGTCAGCTCTGTAAGTTGTGCAAAAGTTGACTCAAGTCTGGAATGAACTTGCCTAGATAGTTGACCATGCCAAGAAAATGTTGCAGAGCTTGAACATTGTTTCATAGGTTCATAGGTTCATACTAGGCTATCTGCCCAAGGGCATTTATAAGCCTAGCCCATAGTTATGTGGTTTTCGCCACCCCTTTAGTTTGAATAAAAACTATGCCTATTATTTTGCTGTGCCTCTGTCAAGCAGTGACACTGAAGTAATCCCTGGGGTATATCTGCGGTCTCCCATCCATTGGTCAAGATTCCTCTTGAACAAGGCCAGCGAGGTGCTCTGCCTCACATGTACCGGGATTTTGTTCCACAGCATAGGGAGTCTCTGGGTGATGAATCTGTCCCTCCAGCACGTTCTATTAATAACCGTGTCAAGGTTTAAGTCTCCGCCCTTGTGGTTCTGAGGGATCTAGATTTTTGAGGTGAAGCATATTCATCAAATCTGGGTTTGACATGGCCTTATATGTCAGGCACAGGTCACCTCTGAGCAAGCGGTATGAGACTGAATAGAGCTGGAGTTCTTTCAGTCGGGCAGCATAAGACATATTTTGAGACCCTTTATCCTTTTGGTGAGGAACTTTTGGGGCCTTTCCAGCTGCTGCAGGTGTCGGGTCAGATACATTCGAACGGGCATTGTACTCAATCATAGGTCTAATGAGTGATGAGTACAGGGGACGATGACCTCCCTTTATCTAGATGTGAATCCCTTCTTGATCAGGTGGGCAATGTAGAAGGTTTTCCTAACTACTTTAGCAACATGAGTGTCAAACGAAAGGCTACTGTCAACCTGGGTCCCCAGATCCCTGATGACTTCTGTGCTCAGTGGATTGCCACCTATATGGTAGCTAGGGGTAACCTTGTCTTTCCGAAGGGTATGACTATGCATTTCTTGGTGTTTAACTTTAGGCCATGGCTCTGGCACCAGTTATCCGTTTCTGTGAGGCCCTTCTGAAGGATATCTGTGTCAGATGTGTTTTCGACTATGGCCCAGTTTGCAGTCATCTGCAAACTTTGTCAGCCATAACCCTCCTGTGTTTGCTTGTACTTCAGAAAAGTAGATGCCGAACAAGAGTGGACCCAGGACTGAGCCCTGTGGGACACCACTTGTGACAGGCTTTGAGTCTGACATGGCTCCAGCAACTCTGACCCTGTGGGTTCTGTCACTTAGCCAGTTTGCAACCCATCTTGTGATGTATGGGTTTACATTCAAGCTGATGAGTTTTTCGATAATACCTGAGTGGGGTATTGTGTCGAAGGCCTTTGCCAGGTCGAGGTAGGCTGTATGGACTGCCTTTCCCTCATCAATGGCCTTGGTGACTGTCTCGAAAAAGTCAACCAAGTTTAAAAGGCATGATCTGCCTTTGACAAAGCCAAACTGGGTTGGATCCAAAGTCTGCAAGTTCCCTATGTCTTTGGAGCTGGCATCTCAAGAATCGCTGTTTGTTTAGAAGGGTCTGGTTGTAGGCCTAAACTGGTAAATAAATGACCAACATAAGAAACCACTTGTAGCCTGAATTTGCATTTCTGTGGATTGAGAATAAGATTCAGGTGATATGCTCTTTACAGAACTTTTCTGAGATTTCTGTCATGCTCAGCCTCACCATTAACTCTACTACTATATCATGTACTATGTGATAGCACAAGGATCCTCAGACAAAATATGCTCCATTGCACGTTGAAAGACTTCACTTTCAGAATTTATTCCTAATGACATTCTCAAAAATCTGTACCTGCCAAATGGAGTACTAAATGTAGTGAGCATTGATGATTTTTTGTCGAGCCGAATTTGCTAAAATGAGTACTTTGCATCCAAGACAGAAAAAATAGTGGCATTTGGGATCAGAGCTGTGACTTCTTAGACTGCGCATTGGTTGGAGGTCTTTTTAGTTCTTTGTTCAAATTTTGTGGGTCACTAGATATTCTGATGTCATCTGAGCTGTTCTTATGAGTTACCACTATGGAGGATACCCATTCATTTGGTTCTGCAACTTTACAAATCACTCCTTGTCGCAACATTTCATCTAGCTCTGCGTTGACTCTGTCCTGCATAACTATTGGAACATTTTGAGTTGGCCTGATAACTGGACTGACATCTGGGTCTGACTTCAAGGAGTACACAACTGGAAGCTTCCCTAGTTTGTCTTCGAAAAGATCAGCATAGATAGAAAAAATGTACTGGGTGAAATTAGAGTAGTGGTCTTTCAAACTAACCTGATGGACTTCCTTGTTAAATGAAAGCAGTCCCATTTTCAAACTGTTTCTGAGCCGTAATAATGACCGGACATGCCTCTTGACCACATAAAATAACGTGTCATAACTTCTTCTAGCAGAGTAACATGAAAGCAGTACTGAGCTTTCAGTCTGAATTTCTTCACCACCATAAGCAATAAGCTTCGCAAACCTTGCTAAATCAATCCTTTCACCATGGCACACATTAGCAAATGTTGCTGCTGACTTAACATTGCACTTGAAACCTGTGTCAACTTTGAGCTGTCTGGATTTTCCGTTTACCCGAACAGTACAAAATACTTCACTCTTTGCCATTAAATCTACTGCACTGAATGTTTCATAAAGCACTGACACACCAACATAAAAAGTAGGGCTCCATCTCTCTAATTGATCAACTCGTTTCTTGAAATGTTCCCTTTTAATAAAAGAATGTGGGCCTTTTGATTTACAAAAAAAGTTTGAAATGATTCCATTTATTGTATTTGTTGCTTTGCTGACCAAAAGCTAAACATTTTTCCCTTTTAGATTCATTATTTCCATCACATTTACGACAGTTGACAATGAAACTGGGTTGGGGCCCATGCTTTAAGTTTGCTGACTCACTCTTCTGTTTCACTGAAACTGTGCGAAATCTGGAATTTGCTGGAAAGCTCTGGGGTTTGCCAGTGAGTGCTGCAGGGGCTACAGTTACTGCCATGTGCTTGGGCCTGTTTCTTTTAACCATGTGCTGCATACTGTCAACATGAGCTTTGTCACTGTTCCTTCTAGAGCTATTCTCATTTGTAAGCATATTTGTGTGCTTTTCTGTGAGCTTCTTTTCTGACAAACCTCAGTGGCCTTATTCAAAGTTAAGTCATTGTCATGAAGCAACATTTTTCTCACATCATCTTTAATACCACACACAAGTCTTGTCTTTTATCAACTCGTCCCTTAAATCATCAAATCTGCACGTTTTAACCTTATTTCTCAAATCAGTTGTATATGCTGCAAAAGTTTCCTTAGGCTTTTGATTCCTTTTATAAAATAAGTACCTTTCCATTGTAACATTTGTCTGAGGTTTACACATTTCTCTGAATCTACGTTTTAAGCACACTGGGTCCTCCCTTGACTCAGCTGGTACACAGTATGACTGTTTTTACCCTCTTCTGCATAGATTGCAGGTGCATATACAAGTGAATGTTCTCTTTCTGTGGCTTCTGACACAGCTAAATTAAGCAGAATAAATGCCTTTGTATGGTCATATTTATAGGAAAATGCAGCATGTATGAAAATGTCATACTCTTGCTCAAACACTAGCCATTTCTTTGCAATGTTACTGTCAAACACAAGTGCACTGGGAGGTTGGCATAATGGTTAAGGTGTTTACCTTGCAGACACAAGGTGCAGGGTTTGATTCTCACATGGGGTAATTGGCTAGGCTTAAAATGGTCCACAAGGGCAATTAGCCTAGTACTAGTCTATGAACCTATGCCATGCCCACAAAGTATGTGCAAAAACACACTGTGAAAATATGGCCCTTGTAATTATGTGCATACTGTTCCGTGAGCTTATAATAACATTCAAAAGCACAATACACTCTTCGAAATAATGTACTTTGTGAAATATGCTCTGTAATGGCTGTATTTTGCAAAATAACTTCACTGTAATACTGCACAAACATGCAAACACTTCATATATTTGTGATAACTTGGATTAAAAAAAATTGCACTTTATTCTTCTACTTTTACTGTATTTGTGTTTCCTCCAACCTTATTTTGCTTTTCTTAAAAGTACTCAATTTTATTTATTCTGCTGCATTTATTACTACTTGGTAGTAGCCTGATTAAATTGTAACTTTTATTCTAAGTCTCTTGGTTTAAGCACTTGGGCTTCATACAGTTTGTTTTACAATAAGAATGTTTGTGGTCTGCACCGTTGTGGCAGAACAGGTAGCTTACATCCTTCTAAGCTGGGAATTGCTGATTGAAGGCCCAGTGTCTGCTATTCTAAATGTGTATTAGTTCTGGCTTAAGCACTTGTGCTTCAGGCCAGTTATTCTACATTGAGGGTTTGTGGTCTGCACTCTTGTGGGAGGAGAGACTGGATTCTGCCCTTCTGAGCTGGGAATTTCTGGTCACAGGCTTATTGTCCCTGCTTATTTGAACTGTTTCTTTCTGAAATTGGTGCGCCTTGTTGCTGTAGCATAGACCAGATTCAGGCCTGCTGAATCTAGCTTTGTTTGTATAACTTGAGCACTGATCCAGGCCATCTTTTGTTGGAGAAGGTTCCCCTGTACCCTAGTAGCAGGAGTGTGCAGTTAGAACTTGTCAGATTGAAGACTGCTGGAACAGGGCTCGTTTTTGAGCTTTTATTCTGGTTAATTGAGTAACTTGTTTAAATGGGTTTGTTAGTCTTCTATTGTTTTATATATAAAAAAAATAAAAAAAATTGCACTTTATTCATCTGCTTTTACTGTATTTGTGTTTCTTCCTACTTTATTACTAGGTGCATTGACTACAACTCTGATCTGGGATATATAAGTATCATTTTCTGTGCATTTAACTTTTTTTTTTTATTGTATCTACTTTATTATCTGGGGGGAATATATATATATATATATATATATATATATATATATATATATATATATATATATTTGATGTTAAGTTGTCTATCTCGCCTTCATTCTTGCTGGATGGGTTTGGAGCCGACCTCGGCTCCGACTCGGCCACTCTAAAAGCTCGAGAGTTGGTTCCACCGGCTCGAGGCTCCCCTTATATCCCACAATGCTAGGCGAGAGTTACCTCAGATCTTGTTTGCCGCTACAGCTTCGAGGTTGGTTGCTTCTACCGGTTCCTGGTGAGTGTTAGCTTTTTCTTCTAAAAGTTAATCTTTTCTCCCTTTTAAGTTAAATTCTTCCTAGATTAGTGTAGATTATAAAACTTTATCCCGACCCTAATTTTTCCGTTCTTTACTAAAAGAACCTTTGGTTCTTCCTTTGGGCCTTAGGCCTTCCCTTCCCTAGTGGAGTGTTTGTGTAGTTTACTTTAATTTTATTGTACTTAATTCTAGTATTACTACTAAAATTATTATTTTTTGCTGACAGGGTATAACTTGTGTGTTTGGGTGTGTGTTTGTGTACACCTGTCAGTTAGGGAAATGTCTAAAGAAGCAAAGGTCTCGATTCAAGAAGTGTGATGCGTGCTGTCAGAAAATGTCTCTGACAGACGCTCACACTTCTTGTGTCTATTGTCTGGGGCCTTTGCACCTGCAGGACTCCTGTGCTGTGTGCCATGGCTTCAGTCCCAGGGTCCTGCAGGAAAGTAAAACAAGTTGATTCTGAGAGGATTATTGAAGCCAGAGGATTCCCTGTCAGTTTCAACAGGGAAGCCCTCTAAGGCATCGAGGTCTTCGGCTCCGGCTTCTGAGCCGAGACCTCAGGTTGTTCAACCTTTGCCTTTATCGGCTCCGGCTGGAGCCGATAAGTCTCAGTCCACAGTTTCTGTGGCTTCCGGCTCGGCGGAGCCGAGGTTATTGAGGTACCCGTGTCGGCTCCGACCAGACCTTCGGAGCCGACAACTAGAAAGAGGTCTAGGTCTCCTTCTCTTGGCTCCGTTCATTCGGCTCCAGGATCTCCCTGCTGTCTGAACGGAGCCAAAGGTCTCATTCCTCTAGGTCATCGAGGCTGTCCGATCATGACCTGCAGAGAGTGGTGAGTCGACTACTTAAGTCCGAGGCACTAGCCCAGATGCTTCAGAGCCCGACTCATCAGTCGGTGGCAGCCCCGGTCCATCAAGTCTTTCCTCCTTCGACTCTCTTGAGCTCGGAGCCGGGTCGTGTCGGAACCGAGACTGTGATCACCGGAGCCGAGACAATTGTCTTCGCCCGCTCCGTTTTCTTCTTTGGAGGAATCTCGGCGCCGGACTTCCCTCGTCGGCTCGAGGGGTGAGTGGCATCGGACCCTTGTCCGACCCCCTCTCCTCTCGGTGCTTCGGCGCTGGTGAGTTCGGCTCCGACATCGACCTCGGAGCCATCACTGTCGGTGCCGAGGGGTTCTTAGCTCCTCGGAGCGGGGACCTCTGGCTCTGCCTGACAGGGGTGCATTCGAGGTCATGCGGAGTGTGTTAGAGCCTGGCTCTACTCCACAGTCGGCTCCGTCCGCCCCTCCCTCTATGCTGCCTCAGGGTAAGTCGACTCACTCTCATCCCGGACCGCAGAGAGCCAGCTCCTCAGGAGCCCCTGTGGGATTTCATCCTCTTCGAGGCCTCTCCTGATTTGGCAGAGGAGGCCCCTCGGAAGAGGAAGTGCAAGAGGAAGCACATTGACTCACCTGAGTCTATCACGTCAGACACAGATCTGGATGATTCTGAGGGTTCCCCCCGTTCCCCTTCTGAAGATGTCTCATTTGCAGACATTCTGGAGATCCTGAAACAGAGGGGAAATTGGCCAGCCCTCAACCCTTCGGAGGACGAATCTGTGTATCTTGAGGCGTTTGGCTCTCGTCCTTCCACCTCCTGGGTGTCCCCCCCCTTCGACCCCCTCATGCAGGTGGTTGCTAAGAAGGCATGGACGGCTCCTGATTCAGTGGATCCTACTCCCAGGAGACCCTCTAAATTCATCACAGCTCCATCAGACAAGCAATTTTTATCAAAAGGAGTTTCTGTGGATGCTATGGTGGTTGCTGCTGCCACAAAGAAGGAACTGGCTGATCCTTCAGTGCCTGTCCATCCACCTAACAAGGAATCTAGGTCCATGGATAGGTACGGGAAGCGGATGTTCTCCTCAGCGACATTTACCATGCGTTCGCTGAATTACCTGTGCCATTTCACTCGTCTTCAAAGGGATTTGATCAAGGAAGCGAGTGAAATGTTAAAGGATCCTACAGCTGCGGGTTTCCAAGATAAAATGAACACGCAGCTGGCTACCCTTAATTCCATATCTAACTCCTCCATGCGCCTCCTCTCTTATGCGGCCGATGGAGCGAGCAGAGCCGCAGGGACAGGTGTAGCCTTACGTAGGCACGCCTGGATGCGGCTATGCAATTTTGCGGACCCTTTCAAGACGTCTTTCACGAACTCCCCTTTTGATGGATTATCTCTCTTTGGTCCACAAGTGAAAGAAACCCTGACTAGGTGCGAGACTGATGGCAAGACCCTTTCTGCCGTCGGAGTCCGTTTTTCGACTCCTTCTAGGCCTTACCCCAAAGGCCAGAAGGGTGGGAAGATGTGGTTCCGTAAACAATCTCAAGGGACTTCGCCTGACGACAGAGTCGCTTTTCCTACCAGAGGCAGAGGTGGGAATAACAATGGTAGACGCCGCCCTAGGGGCAGGGGGTCCAGAACCAGGGCAATCGGGAAGCCTTTCCTGACAAGCCCTTTCAGCATCCCTGAGGTGTTGCCCGACTGCCCATCTTCGGAGGCAGTCGGGGAAGATTGTCACTGTACCCAGAAGCCTGGCTATCCCTGACTCAAGACAAATGGGTACAGTCCATCATTTCAAGGCTATTCTATCCCCTTTCTTCGCTTTTCCAAATCAGTCAAAAAATCCCTTCCAGATGTTCCACCCGCTCAAAGGGATATAGCAGCTTTGGAAATTTCAAAACTGCTTGCAAAAGAGCAATTCAGTCAGTGCCAGCAGACCAACAAGGATCCGGAATCTACTCAAGGTTCTTTTTAGTTCCAAAGAAAACAGGGGACTGGAGACCGATTTTGGATCTCAGTGTCTTGAACAAATCAGTCAAGAAAACAAGATTTCGGATGGTCACGCTGCAATCCATTCTTCCCCTTTTGGGCAAAGGAAACTGGATGTGCTCTATAGACCTTCGGGATGCGTACTATCACATAAAATGAACAGACGCTCCAGAAGATTCCTCCGCTTCAGGCTGGGAACCAGTCATTTTCAGTTCAGGGCCCTGCCCTTTGGTCTCACCACTGCCCCCCGGGTGTTTACCAAATGCATGGCAGTGGTAGCTTCTCACCTGAGACGACAAGGATTCCAGGTGTTTCCATATTTGGACGACTGGCTTCTCACAGCTCCCACCAAGCATCTCCTTCTGATGGCCAGAGATTATACTTTTCGCGTTTGTCAAAAACTGGGTATTTCAATAAATTGCGAAAAGTCTGTTTTGTCGCAAATTTAGATACCATAAACATGTCTGCAAGGCTAACGAACCAAAGGATATCAGACATTCACAAATTGGTGTCACTTCTTCTCAACAACAACAGAGTCAAAGCCAGGTTAGTTCTAAAGGTGTTGGGAATCATGGCAGCGCCATACCTCCTTCCATTGGCCAGATACCACATGCGGATCCTTCAGTGGATGCTTTTTACCCAATGGTCATACCAGGAACTTCCAATGTCTCACACCATTATGATCACGCAAGCGTGCAAAAAGCATCTCATGTGGTGGATGTCTTCCCACCAGCTCCTGTCGGGAAGACCATTTGTTCCACCTCCTCCGGTTGCTACTCTGACAACGGATGCCTCCCTGATCGGGTGGGGGCATTACCAGGGCAGGACAGTCCAGGGCACATGGCAACCAAACGAATGCCACTTGCACATAAATGTTCTGGAGATGAGAGCAGTGCTTTTAGCGTTGCAAGCCCTTCAAGACTCTCTTCCCTTGGGAACGATTGCAATCCAGACAGACAATATGTCTGTAGTGTGGTACATCAACAAACAAGGCGGAACCAGATCATACCCCTGTGTCGAGAAGCACTCAGACTGTGGCAATGGGCGATTTCTTCTCAGCGTTTTCTGATAGCAACGCACATCCCGGAAGTCCAATCACATTGCGGACAAGTTGAGCAGAGCTATACTCATGCCTCACGAGTGGTCTCTGAAAGACTCTGTAGTGAGAGAAATCTTTCTCAAGTGGGGTCAGCCTTGCTGCGATCTTTTGCTACTCCCCAAAACAGCAAGTGCAGAGAATATTTCACTCTATTCCCTTTACCAGGCCAACCCAGCAGGGACGCTCTAGTCCAAGTTTGGCCCCGGGACTTCTGTATGCATTTCCTCCTTTCCCACTGATCTCTCAAGTAATACAGAAAGCTATCGCTCAGAAGGCCTCATTGATCCTCATTGCTCCTTACTGGCCTCGACAAGTGTGGTTCCCCTTTCTACATCGATTTCTTTTGAGCGACCGTGGAATCTGGACCTAGTTCCAGATCTTTTGATCCACCAGTCGGGTCAGTTTCATCGCTCCCTCCCCTCTCTGAACCTCACTGCTTGGTTCCTCCAGTTCCAACCATAGCCAGGCTTCCTCAATTATCTCACTCTGTTAGAGATATATTGATAGCTTCCCATAAATCTTCCACTCGAAAGATTTATTTGAGTAAGTGGAAACGCTTCTCATATTGGGCACAATGAAAGGACATAGATCCTTTCACCGCTTCCATCCAACTAGTCCTTGATTTTCTAGCTGAACTCTTCCATGCAGGTTCATCTCCATCTACTCTTAAGGTTCAATTGGCAGCTATTTCTAATTTCCATGTGGGTATTTCTGAATCTGCCCTAATGTCCCACAAACTTTGCAAAGCCTTTTTGAAAGGAGTTTTTCTTCTCAGACCTCCTATAAGAAATCCTCCTTCTCCTTGGGACCTAAATTTAGTTCTTGCTTCTTTGATTCTTTCCCCTTTCGAACCTGCAGCTTCCTGTTCCTTGAAATTGTTATCATGGAAAACTCTCTTTCTGGTAGCTATTACATCAGCTAGAAGAGTTTCAGAGCTTCAAGCACTCAGTTGTCGTCCTCCTTATCTTTTGTTTCATAAGGACAGAGTTTCCTTACGAACTAACCCGTCCTTTTTGCCTAAGGTGGTTTCAACATCAAATCTAAATCAAACCATTGATCTCCCTGTCTTTTTCCCAGAGTATTCAAATAGGTCTGAACAAAAATTACACTGCCTGGATGTTCATCGTCAATTAAGGTACTACTTGGATAGGACGAAACAATTCAGAAAATCTGATCAGCTGTTTGTCTCCTATGCGGAAAGCAGAAAGGGACTTTCAGTTTCAAAGGTATCATTATCCAGATGGCTAACATCTTTGATTTCCCTGGTATATGAAATTAGACAACAAAATTGCCTAATAAACCTAAAGCCCATTCCACCAGAGCTTTGGCTACTTCTTTAGCCTTCCAAGACAGACTGCCTATTGACACCATTTGTGCAGCGGCTACTTGGGCTACTCCTCACACTTTTATTTCTCATTATAAGTTGGATTTAGCTTCTAGGCATAGAGCTAATTTTGGTTCCACTGTTCTCAGGAGTCTGTTCCGTTAGGCCACCCGGGACAAGGTGCTAGGGACGGTCCCATCCAGCAAGAATGAAGGCGAGATAGACAACTTAACATATAGAAGTTATGTTCTTACCATAACGTTCCATGTTAGTTGTCTTCTTCTCGCCTTCTTCTTGCGTCCCACCCTCCTTCCCCCTGGCCTGGACAGACCTAGAGGAGTTGTGATCGTGACCTCTCTTTCTACCACCTCTTTCTTAGTCATATGCTATTATGCATATTTCTTGGTTCAGGATGTAGGTCACCCTTTTGCTTCCTGTTGTTAGAGGTGGATTCTGTTTTACAGTTATACTGTTACTGTTATAAGCTGGGGTTAGCTTACAAACGAGATCTGAGGTAACTCTCGCCTAGCATTGTGGGATATAAGGGGAGCCTCGAGCCGGTGGAACCAACTCTCGAGCTTTTAGAGTGGCCGAGTCGGAGCCGAGGTCGGCTCCGAACCCATCCAGCAAGAAGAAGGCGAGAAGAAGACAACTAACATGGAACGTTATGGTAAGAACATAACTTCTATTTTCCGACCTTTCTAAGCTAGTATGGTCCAGTTTTCAGGTTAGTGTTGAATTCAGGGATGTGTTACAAATCTCTGTGTTTGCCCATACCTTACTTGGATAGAAGGAAGTTTCTGTGCCCACCTGTGAAAGAGGGGAACTTTGAACAGCCTATCTGTCCCTGAAGGAGTGGTTTCAGCCCAGAAAATAGTAGTTTATTGGCCATTTTGGTCTCTCTCTCATTTCCCTGCTATAAACACCGCATTTGCCCGATTTTGCGCGCAGGTCAGCTAGGGTAAAATTATTCCCGGCTCCACAAAGTCTCCTCTTCAATTTTTTCCTTGGAACTAGACAAACTTTCAACTTAAGCACTCAAGCCATTCATTTCTCAGTTCGGCACTTGCCTAAAACTCATAGCAAGCACTTATAAACCCTAGCACTAGACCCTCCTGTACTGTTACAGAAGGACAAGGCTCTCTATTTAACCTTACCAGCCATCCAGTAAAACAGTTCATTGTACCTATCCAAGCATGTCCAAAGGGCAGATTCAGGTGTACTCTCCAGTCCAGCTGGTGAATCTGGACATTTTGAGGCAATGTTACAACTGCCTCACGTACACAGTCAACCCTCTCCTCCTACCACCAAACACTAATACATGCGAGAGATGCAATTATACAACCAAACTGGAGGCTACGCTCTCTCAACCCAAGACTGGATCAGACCGTCAAGAGGAGAAGGGAAATACCAGTCTCACATAGACCCATTAAACCAGCACTGGCAAAAAACACACATAAATACAAGAAAACATACTCGGAGGCTCTAAATAAAAATCTGCAAAACCAATAGAGACCTCCAAAGCAAACATCCAAGCAACTCCACCCCCCCCCAAACACAAACCATGAAACACATACTTCACAAAACCAGTGTGCCATGCAGTCACAGCCCTTAAGGCAAAATAACATACCCAACATAATAGTAATATGTGACTCTATAGTCAGGCACACTGACGTCCCACTCACTAGGCTGAATAAGGAGAAGGTTACTGTTAGCTGCCTGTCTCGTGCCAGGATCCACTATATAACACAAGCCCTCAGGTCACTCCAGAACAATTACAAATATGACTCTGTCATTGTCCATGTTGGTGTGAATGACTTGAGCCGTACCTCCCTGGACTACATGAAGAGAGACATGGAAGAGCTCTCTCATCACGTAGCCCAGGCCAGTATGACCCTGAGTAGCATCCTGCTGTCAACAGGAATGATACCACGGTATAAAGAAATAATTCTCGTTTTCAACAATTGGCTAAGTTTCTGGTGTCATCCAAAGGGGATCCAGTGTCTGTCCGCCTGAGATGACATGCTCGAAAAGCCATGCTGCTTCGCTAGAGACGGCTTGCACCTGTCACCCTTAGGCTTTTGAATACTGGCCAAGGCTCTTGACACCCCCATAGTGCTGTTTTTAGTCTAGGAACAAAAAAGACAAACCCACCGCCGTAAATAGCACAAGTAACAAAATACTGAGGGTAATGCTACTCAGTGCCAGAAGTCTAAACCTCAAAATGCACACACTCGAGGCACTCCTCAGAATGGAAAAAATCGATATATGTGCAGTAACGGAAACCTGGTTTAAGGCTGCAGAGAGCACCCCAGCACTACCAGGCTACAACTCGTACCATACATTTCGGCCACAGAACCCAAACCGAAATACAAAAGGTGAGGACGTATCCATATTCATCAAGGATACCCATACCTTCAGGTTAGTGGCACAGTACAATGCTTCAGAGATCATCCACGTGCAACTAACAACCGGCAAAACTGCAATTTAAAGTTTAGCTTGCTACAGATCACCCACCATGTCCCAGGACCCCCATTCCACGTTTCTGGAAACATAAAGGTCCTACCAAACACCCAAACATTAACTGGGAGAACTACTCAAGTACTAACTCCCTTGCCCAACATTTCCTAGAATTTATAAACTTAAACACCCTGGTTCAGCTGGTCAACACTCCCACCAGAGGTGGCAACATATTGGACCTGGTCATCACCAACATGGGCGACAGATGTTCCACACTGGAGGTCAACCCCTTGCTGGTTAGATCTGACCATAAACAAATCACTTTGGATATCCACATTCGCCCTCGGACAAGGAAACCACCATGAAAAACTTTTCAAAAGCAAACTTCACGTTACTTAAGACCAAGGTGGAAGGTTTCAAAGCCCCCATGCTGAAGGATAACGCTGCCCAAGCTGCAAAATCCTTTGCCAGTGCATTCTACGGGCACCTTCAAGAATGCATGGATCGGGCCATCCCAAGCAAAACCAAGACTCATTCCTTCAAGAAAAGGAAACCAGTCTGGTGGACTCCTGCCATAAACAAGCTGTACAATTGAAGGGGAAAACTACTACAGAAAAAGAGTAAAATCCCAAGAAGGGAAGACATCCCCGATCAATATCAGCAAGAAACTACAATCCCTCATAAAATCATCCAGGGCGAGCTTTGAAAGAAAAATTGCCAAGTACTCCAAAGATAACCACAAGGCATTCTTTAGCTGTGTCAAGAAACTAAGTGGCAATGCTCAGATCTGCTCGGAGTTAGTGCAGAATGGCACAAAATACACTGAACCGACCGATATCGCCATCATCCTGGCAGACGGGTTCACCACGAACTTCACCCCCCTCTTACCCCCAAAAGGGCCCATAACCATACCAGAAGAATGTAGAGTCCCTGAAGTCACAGACACACAGGTTAAAACAGCCCTCTCCAAAGCCAAAAACACAGCATCAGTGGGACTGGATGGTATCCCAGGTTGCGTCCTTCACGAGCTCAAAGACAAACTAACCCCTCACGTAAACGCAGTGTTCAAACTCAGCCGCCCCACAGGCTACCTACCCATAGAGTGGCGCACAGCAATGGTTATTCCGCTTCACAAAGGTGGAGCCACAACAGACCCTTGGAACAATCGCCCTATATAAGCCTGACTAGCTTGGTCTGCAAGGCTATGAAGCACATTATCCTGGAACTCATTAACAGAGACATTGGGAACCTCCAATCACTGGACCTTACCCAGTTTGGCTTTAAGGGCAGATCATTCCTCCTAAATCTGGTGGACTTCTTTGAGACAGTTGCCAAGACTATAGACAAGGAAAAGGTGCTACACAGCCTACCTAAACCTCGCAAAGGCCTTCAACACCATTCCCCAGTCTGGTGTTATAGACAAGCTCACCAGCCTGAACATAAACCCCTATGTCACAAGATGGGTTTCCAACTGGCTCACAGACAGAACCCACATGGTGAGAGTTGCGGGATCTAGGTCAGACTAAACCGGTTACAAGTGGCGTTCCCCAGGGCTCAGTCTTGGGACCCCTCCTGTTCGGCATATACTTCTCAGAGGTACAGGCAAGCACAGGAAGACTATGGCTGACAAAGTTCGCAGACGACTGCAAACTAGGGGCTATAATTGACTCTGGCTGATATAGACATACTCCAAAAGGGGTCTCACTGAGACGGATACCTGGTGTCAAAATCATGGCCTCAAACTAAATGCCAAAAAGTGCAGAGTCATCCCCTTTGGAAAAAACAAAGTACCCACAAACTACCACAAAAGTGGTAGTCCCCTAAATACGGAAGATGTAATAAGGGATCTGGGGACCCAAGTAGATAGTAATCTCACCTTTGATAATCACATTGTCAAAGTGGTTACAAAATCCTCCTACATGGCCCACCTAATCACAAAAGGTTTGCATCCAGATCAAGAGAGGTCATTATGCCCCTCTACTCGTCACTCATCAGACCCATCGTAGAGTACAACGCCCCATTTGGGATGTACCTTAGAAGACACCTGCAACAGCTGGAAAGACCATAGAAGTACCTCACCAAGAGGATCACTGGCCTCAAACAGATGCCCTATGCAGCTCGACTGAAGAAACTCCAGCTGTACTCTGTTGCATACCGCCTACTCTGAGATCATCTCTGCCTGACATACAAGGCCATGTCCAACCCAGAATTGATGGACATGCTCCACCTAAAGAAAACCTTATCCCCTCGAGCCACACACTCTAGGGATCTAAATCTCACCACAACAATAAATAGGATGTGCTGGAGGGATAGATTCCTGTCCCAGAGACTTCCCATGCTTTGGAACAAGATTCCAGTTTACATTAGGCAGAGCTCCTCGCTAACACTCTTCAAAGGAAACCTTGACGAGTGGATGGGAAACAGAAAGTTTACCCCTGGGATCACTCCAGTGGCTCTGCTGGACAGAGGCCCAGGGAACTAATCTAAGGGGGTGGTGAAAGCCAACACGTTCTGGTTAGGCTTATAAATGCCGTCGGGCAGATAGCCTAGTACCTACCTGTGAACCTATATTTTTAATACAAAAAATATGTGCTTAGCGAAAATAGTTTTAATATCTAAAATTTGTTTATGACCTGTTTTGCGAATTATGCGTGCAGTAGGGATGATTCACTCCTTTATATTCCTCCAGTGCCAGACGGATGCTTCTTGGAATTAAGTGGGAGAAACTGGAAGTCCTTCTGGCAACAAATCGTTTTGCTCATGCTTCTTCTAACATCATGTCCCTTTAGACATGCTATTTTTGAAGCCATGCCGCTCGTCCCTCTCTAACGTAGATAACAAGCAGGCGGGGTATTTCATTTAGATGCTGTAATACATTGAAACACATCAAGATGGATAGCAGCAGCATAAAATATAAACAAACTGGTCAACAGACGGACCTTGCATACATACATGCTTACATCTCAACAGGTTACTACAAAATGGCAGTCAGGCTGTCACGTGCTCAATATTTATACACTTGTGCAAAGCCCTTGGATAGCTTCTTAAAGATGCATGCACACGCAGTGATCTAAAATTTGTATCTGGATAACTCGGATAATTGTTTAGAATTATTTCTTTGCTGAGCCTTAGGGGGGTTAGGGTAAGCAATGCCTTTCGAGTAGTCAAGTTGGTCCCTTTGTAATTTGCAGTTTTTATGCTGTTGGATATTCACACCCATTTTATCAATGTCCCTGAAAATGTTGTCATATTGGAGCTTATAATCTAAAAAAGAAATATCCTGGGTAATAGCATTCATTCTTTTTCAAGATATAAACGGTCCATCCCCTTGCTGTTATGTTTTATCAGGAGCTCCATTTACTCACAACTCTGGTGGTCGAACATTGTCAATAGTTCCCGATGGAAAAAAGAATGTCATTCCAACCCAGTGGGATATTTCCAAACATGCTTATTTTACATTTATTGGGTTTTATTGTTGCATGAATAAAATCATTAGCTTTGCCATTTTATTTTATATAATTTATGGTTATATTTCCTCTATGGTTGCTAGCATTCTGAGATATTTGGATTAGGGTTCTTCGGCTCTGAAAATTCTACCTTGGGTCCAGTATTCCCCATCTACTGACCCAGTGCCTTCAAGAGTGCCATCTCCCTTCCTCGATAGATGAAGGTCCAAATCGTCATCTATTGCTTCATTTCGTTCTTCCAGAAGTCTCACGGAAGCCAGTGTGGATAGAATGATGATGAAGTTTCTTTTGGTGCAAATTCAGATGGGGGTTCTCCCAGCTCCGACCCTTTCATGCCAGGAAGCCTTAGCTAGATCTACCGCTCCAGTCTTCTTTTTCATTTCCTCCTCTGATCTGGCACTTTGTTTCGGACTACTGGATCTGAGTTTACTGAGACCATCCGAGTCAGATCCAAGAACTCTGATGTGTTTGGATCCAAAGTTTTCTCTGACGAGTTCAGAACAGAGTGGCTCTTGAAACGGTGGCATTCCAGTCAGATCTGAGGTGGTGTAGTAGAGCCTGAATTTTTTGGAGCAGTCTCTGCTCCTCGGAGACTTGTCACTGGACATCTTGGCTCTAGCATCTGCATCAGGTTGGTTGCCTTCAGGGCAGACAGAGCCGGTGGAACAGAAGCATAGCTTCTCGGTTCCATCGGCTCCCTTCTCCCCAGGACGATCTACCTTCAAGGTAGTGGAGTGTGTGTTCTCTGCTTTGGCAGGACGGAAGGTGTCTCCTCCTTTGGCCCTACCTTCTTTGTGCCATGTGTGTTTGAACCATGAGTTTCGGCATTCAACTGCAGAGGGACAGCCAGTTCTTACCATGACAATCAGGACAGCAGATCCAAGGAAAAAAAATAGCCTTTAATGTTCACCAACACAGTAAAAACAGAAATTCACACAAAAAAGTCAGTTTAAAGCGCTTTTACCCAGTAAAATACTAGGCTTCTTCAGAACAAAGAAGCATCCGCGTTCAGTACATTTAAATAGTGCAGCACAGCCAATCACATCCATAAATCAATTGTGTGCATACCATCAATTAATTACCATGGAATAACCTAATTAAAAGCATAATGAAGATGAATTGCAGCTCTAGTATTCAGAAAATGCATGTTACATCCACTCTAAAATAGAGGTGTATTTGGTTTAAACCTTAAAATCCAGTTCATAAAATACAATGTCAAAACCCTACTATAACAATAAATATCCTATTAAATAAAAATAGGAAAAATGCATATATAAAATACATTAGTCATTCAGGACAATAAATACAATACTAATAACAGCAAAATATTTAGTAAATAAATAAAAATATAAATATAATTTTTTCCAATTTAGCAGCCCTGGGTTTTAAAACCGTTAATACTGATATGGTCATTGAGACCAGTGGGTCTACCCGCGTCTAACTTCAACTGCCAAAACAGTTCTCTGCATTCCACCCTAGACTCACAGCTCCCTCCACGGGGATCTACTAACACTTGCTCTAACACAAATAATTTTATTCTCCTGTCCTTTCATGTTAGTGTCTGTAAAAAGCATTTGATTCCTTCCCTCTAGCAACCTCGTATGAATGCTCATAAATCCTTCTAAGTGGTCTCTCGGTCTTACCAATATAAAAACTCTGGCAATTTTCCCAAATCCCAATATACACCACCCCTTTCATACTACAATTGTAGTATTTTGATTCTTTCAACCTAAAACCCCTAGATGGAATATATAACTCACCCTTGTCCAAAATGTATCCACATTGTTGGCAGGTTCCACATTTGTGAGTCCCCTGTCTTCATCAGTAACCTAACAACCTGTTTCCTTTCAAAAGGTTCTTTAAGGTTGGTGTCCCTCCTTCTAATGAGAGTAGGATGGTTCAGAAGAAATGTTCTAGTGTCATCATTGAACTTTAAAACATGCCAGTTTTTTTTTTTTTTTATAATGTCTTGCACTTGGGTGGATGTAGTAGAAAAGGTGTGAATGAAGGCCCCTCTGTGTTTAAGATCACCTTCCTGAGATACCTCCATTTCAGGCAGACCCTTACCTAACAAGGAAAAAAACTTCCTTTCCCTGTTCATAATAACCTCATTGGCCATGTTGTCCAATTGTTTGGGATAACCTCTCTCTAAAAAAAAAAAAGTGAGCTCAGGGTCCTAACCTCTTCTAAAAATTCGGCAGTCACACTGGTCATTCTAGAGGCCCTAATCATCTGCTCCTTCACTATCCCTTTTTTTTTTTGGAAATAAGGGTGTCCACTCTCAAAATGTAAGTATAAGTTAGAAAACGAAACCTTCCGGTATAATTTGGACTGAAAGCAGTGGTTAATCACATCCTTATAAATTGTAATGTCTAAATAGTTGATGGAAAAATCACTAACTGTGTATGTAAAGGCCAGGAAATCAGTAGTTTGGTTAAGATACACCATAAAATCATCAAATTTCTCTCTAGGCCCATCCCACAGTAAACAAATATCGTCCAAGTAACGGGTGTAGAATCTTATGTAACCTCGCCAATCAGTGTTGAGAACAAATTTTTGTTCCCAGTAGTACAAAACACAGCGTATAGGGGGGCACAAGCGGCCCCCATCGCAACACCTTTCCTTTGTTGGTAAAACTCACCATTAAAGTGAATAAAGTTATTTGTAAGGATGGTGTCCATAAAATCCATAATCAAGTTTAGGGTGCTCCCGTCTAACCCTGATTCTGTTAACAAAATTTCACCAAACCATTCTAAACCCTTTTCGTGCGGTATGCTTGGAAACAACTCAACCACATCAATAGTGACTACCCAAACCTCCGGACCATATTTATCTTTAGATTTAAAGGAATAAAGCTTTCCTTTAAACAGTTTAAAATTTTCGTCAAAAGTTTCTATGCTGTTATTGATAGTTTTTTCACTGACGTTAAACCTTTGATTAGTCCAAGAATCAAAATTAAATTGGTTGTCAGTACCTTTGCCTCTGTTGCAACTGTGGCTGCTTGTTTTGCTGTATAAATCCCGTTTTTGTTGATTATGGTGCTCCGAATGCTGTGAAGCGGCCGTTCGCCTCTCTTCCTCATTTAAAATACCTTGGTTCGTCGTCAGATGCACGTTGCATGTATTTTGCTGTTCAAACAGCTGATTCTGATTACCAGGCAGCCCAGCCTGAGAAGAAATAGGGGAACTGTTAGTGTTCTCCACTAGCTGAGTTAAAAGAGCCAGTACCTTATTAAACTCGCCTCTCGTTACTGGAAAGTTCTCATCTCCTCCTTTCAAAATCTCCGGTGTATCAATAAACACACCTTAATCCACAGCCTCAGCCATGGAACAAAGCAAGTAAAAAATGAAAAATTACTCGACCAGCAACCACGTCTCCTCAAGATAATTAAGGACAGCAGATCCAAGGAAAAAACAGCCTTTAATGTTCACCAGCACAGTAATAGAAATTCACAAAAAAAAATCAGTTTAGCGCGCTTTCACCCAGCAAAATCTGAGGGTAATGCTACTCAATGCTAGAAGTGTAAACCTCAAAATGCACTCACTCGAGGCACTCCTTAAAATGGAGAACATTGACATCTGTGCAGTGACAGAGACCTGGTTCAAAGCTCCAGAGAGCACCCCTGCATTACCAGGCTTCAATTCATACCACACCTTTCGGCCACCTAACCCAGAAAGAAGCACGAAAGGCGGAGGCGTGTCCATATTCATTAAGGATATCCACACCTCCAGGCTAGTTGCACAGCATAATGCATCCGAGATTATCCAAGTGCAGCTAACTCTGGGCAAGACCGCAATCCAAATTTTAGCTTGCTACAAACCCCCCACCATGCCCCAGGATTCACACTCTTCATTTCTTGATGCACTGGAAAGTATTAGGGTACAACCCAACACCCTAATAATGGGCGATTTCAACTACCCCACCATTAACTGGGAAAACTTATGTACCAACTCTTTTTCTCAACGTTTTCTAGAATTCATAAATTCCAACGCCTTGGATCAACTTATTCACACCCCCACCAGGGGCAGCAATATCCTAGACCTGGTCATTACCAACATGGGAAACCGGTGTTCCACACCAGAGGTCAATTCCTTGTTGGTCAGATCCGACCACAAGCTAATCAGCCTAGACATCCACATCCCACCCCCAGCCCCAGTTAGGGAAACCATTGTAAAAAACTTCTCAAAAGCAAACTTCACACTTAAGACAGAAGTGGCAAACTTCATGACACCCATGCAGACGGACAATAGAGGTATGACTGCCGAATCCTACACAAGTGCATGGATCATGCTATCCCTAATAGAACCAAGATGTTTTCCTCCAAAAAAGGAAGCCAATCTGGTGGTCCTCTGCCATAAACAAACTCTACAACAGAAGAAAGAAACTGTTGCAAAAAAGAGTAAAATCCCATGACTGGAGGAACTCCCTGGTCAACCTCAGTAAGAAGCTGAGATCCCTCATAAAATCCTCCAAAGCTAGTTACGAAAACAAAATTGCCACTGACTCTAAAGACAATCACAAAGCATTCTATAGCTATGTCAAGAATCTAAATGGGAACACTCAGATCTTCTCTGAGTTACAGCATAATGGCACTAAATATACAGAACCAACTGATATTGCCAACATCCTAGCAGATAGGTTCAGTGCTAACTTTACCCCCCTCGAGGGCCCATCTCTATACCGGAAGAATGCAAAGTTCCTATAATCATGGCTGCACATGTAAAAAAAACACACTCCAAAGCCAAGAACACAGCATCCATGTGACCTGACAATATCCCAAGCTGCGTTCTACATGAACTACAGAATGAACTGGCACCCTACCTAAGCACCATGTTGAATCATAGCCTCACCTCAGGCTTTGTACCCACTGAATGGTGCACCGCGACAGTTATCCCACTCCACAAAGGGGGAGCCACGACGGACCCGGGAACTACCGCTCCATTAGCCTGACGAGCCTGGTCTGCAAGGTCATGGAACGTATCATCATGGAACTCATAAACAAAGACATTGGTAATCTCCAAACTCTGGACCCTACTCAGTTTGGATTTGTAAAAGGCAGATCATGTCTCCTAAACCTGATTGACTTCTTTGAAGCAGTCACCAAAGCCATAGATGAGGGTAAAATGGTTCACACAGCTTATCTAGATCTCGCCAAGGGTTTCAACACCATCCCCCACTCTGTAATTATAGATAAGCTCACTAAACTAGGTATAAATCCCTATGTCACAAGATGGGTTGCCAACTGGCTCACGGACAGAACCCACACTGTGAAAGTAGCGGATTCCAAATCCGACATCAGACCAGTGACAAGTGGAGTACCACAGGGTTCAGTCCTGGGTCCTCTCCTGTTTGGTATTTACTTCTCTGAAGTGCAGGCCAACACAGAAGGTCTTTGGCTAACAAAGTTCGCAGATGACTGCAAACTAGGAGCCATAATCGAAACTCCTAACGATGTGGACAAACTACAAAAGGGCCTCACTGAGACAGATAACTGGTGTCAAAGCCATAGCCGGAAGCTCAGTGCCAAAAAGTGTATTGTCATCCCCTTTGGTAAAAACTCTGTACCCATGAACTACCACATAGCTGGTAGTCTACTTAATGCCGAAAATGTGATGAGACCTTGGGACGCAGGTGGACAGTACTCTCCTTTGATAATCACGTCGCCACAGTGGTCAGGAAATCCTTCTACATGGCTCATCTCATCACAAAAGGATTCTCATCCAGAAAAAAAGAGGTCATTGTTCCCCTCTACTCATCACTCATTAGACCCATTATAGAGTACAACGCCCCTTTTGGTATGTACTTCACAAGACATCTACAACAACTGGAAAGACCACAGAAATACCTCACAAAGAGGATTACTGGCCTCAAACAGATGCCCTATGCAGACCGTCTCAAAAAGCTACACCTTTACTCCATCGCATATCGCCTACTCAGGGGCGATCTCTGCCTAACATACAAAGCTATGTCAAACCCAGAGCTGTTGGACATGCTCCACTTAAAGAAATCCCAATTCCTCCGAGCTACATGGTCTAGGGACCTTAACCTTGTCACCACAATAAACAGAACATGCTGGAGGGATAGATTCGTGTCCCAGAGACTTCCCATACTCTGTAACAGACTACCTATCTATGTCAAACAGAGCTCCTCATTAGCACTCTTCAAGAAAAATCTTGATGATTGGATGGGAAATGGGAAATTCACCCCAGGGATCACTTCTGTGGCTCTGCTCGACAGGGGCACAGGAAAATAATTTTCTTGGGTGGCGAAAGCCAGGGTACATTTTTTGGCTAGGCTTGTATGGGCCCTAGGGCCGATAGCCTAGTTACCTACCTATGAACCTATGAAAATACTAGGCTTCTTCAGAACAAAGAACCATCCCCATCCAGTACATTTAAATAGTGCAGCACAACCAGTCACATCCATAAATCAGTTAAGTGTGCATACCATCAATTATATACCATGGAATAACCTAATTAAAAACATAATTAAGATGAATTGCAGCTCTAGTATTCAGAAAATGCATGTTACATCCACTCTAAAATAGAAGTGTATTTGGTTTATTTTTTGTGCTAGAGCAAGGGTTAGTTGATCCCCGTGGAGAGAGCTGGGAGTCCAGGGTGGAACACGGAGAACTGTTTTGGCAGTTGAAGTTAGATGCTGGTAGACCCCTTGGTCTCAATGATCATATTAGTATTAACAGTTTTTTAAAACTCAGGGGTGCTAAATTGTAAAATTTATATTTTTATTTACTAAATATTTTGCTGTTATTAGTATTGTATTTATTGTTCTGAATGATTGATGTATTTTATATATACATTTTTCCTATTTTTATTTAATAGGATATTTATTGTTATAGCAGGGTTTTGACATTTATTTTATGAACTGGATTTTAAGGTTTAAACCAAATGCACCTCTATTTTAAAGTGGATGTAACATGCATTTTCTGAATACTAGCTATATTATATATATTATTCTGTATATTAGCTATAATATTTAAACAGCATCTAAACATCCAGATCTTAAAATCATCAGCTCCACAAATAGGCAATGAAGAAATAATATATACCAACTTCAAAATAAACCAAAACAAAACCAACAACATAATTGGATGCTACTTCCCACCTGGCCAAAACATTCCTCCACTAGAAAACCTCCTCAGCTGGTCTACCCACCATCTCTTCCAAGAAACTATAATGTTAGGTGATTTCAGTATTGACTGGCAGTCCTGTTCTGGCAACCATCCAACCCATCATGTAAACCTTCATGGCTTCACCCAACTAGTCCAGTCACCAACCATGATAAATAGAACCTCCAGCAAGCACACTACCCTGGATTGGATACTAGTCAGTAAGAGCCCCCAGTCAGACTGCTTATCAGATAGCCTCAGTGATCACTCCCCAACATTCCTACTCAAGAAATACCTATACCAAGCTAAACCTGTCATCTACCGTCAAATACATAAAAAACTAAACTTTAACCCACGCACATTCATCTCATCCCTCAAAGAATGTAACTGGCATCCTCTAAAGTACCTCAGTCTTGATGACGCAGTTGAATTTTTTAATACTACCTTCCTGGCATCCTTAATTACCATGCCCCCATAAGACTTTCCAGAACCAAAGCACAGCCCTCCCCATGGCTACAGAGAACCATTAAGTCAGAAATGAAAAACAGGGATAAAGCCTGGGAGCACTGGCGCATAACCAAAACCCCCTCAACTATACAGAAATTCCAAGAACTACGCAATAGAGTCAAAAAGCTAATAAAACAGGACAAATTCCAATACTACCAGTCTGCCCTAGACTCCTCCCAACACAGCCCCAAACAATTCTGGTCCTCCATAAACTCCATCCTCCACCCAGGTAAAGTCAGTACCCCTCCTCCTAACATCCCTCACTCCTCCGAAAATATTGATACCTCATTCAACACACACTTCACACAAACCATACTATCACTAGCTAAACAACACAACCCCCCTCCCCTCCAACTAGTAATCTCCCCACTGCCTTCTCTCTTTCTCAAGTACCTACCTCCAACATAAAAAAACTCTTAACTAAACTTAAGCCCTGCAAATTAGCAGCAGACAACCTCCCAAGTGAATACCTACAAATCGCAGCTGACGCTCTGGCCTACCCAGTATCCACCTTGATTAACCGATCTGTCAGAAAGTTACATTCCCACACTGTGGAAAGTATCACATATAATTCCTTTCCACAAAGGCGGCCCCTCCACAGAACTAACCATTTACTGCCCCATAGCTATTCTCTCTCCACTCTTCAAAATACTAGAGAGATGCATACACTCTCAGGTCTCAGACTACCTCCTTACTAACAACCTCTTTTCCAGTACTCAGCATGGTTTCCGACCAAACCATAGCACCACCACTGCCTTACTCTCCTTTACTAACACTATCCTTCAGCATAAAAATAATGGCTATCTCTCCTCTGCTACTTTCCTAGACCTATCTAAAGCATTTGACATGGTCCCACACAAACAACTCATCTCTGTCCTCAATAGCCTATCCTTCTCTCAATCAGTCACCAACTGGTTTCAGTTACCTGTCTGACTGTCAACAATCCGTTGTATGACAGAATGACATATCTCCCCAACAACCTGTCTCCATAGGGGTTCCCCAAGGATCCATCCTTGGACCCCTACTCTTCTCTGTTTTCACCAATAATCTAGCCTCTGCCACCAAACATGGCGCACTCATACAATACGCAGAAGACTCAACCATCATCTGCTCAGCCCAGTCCCTACCCAAACTGCAAAAAGTTACACAGGAAACCTTTTCCTCTGTTGAAACTTGGTTATCCGATGCCCAGTTAATACTCAACCCAAACAAAACTAATCTACTCATCTTCCAACCCACCAAACTTACTCAAAACAACTCTCACTTTAACATCACAGCAAAAGACACCACCACTATATACCCAACAGAACACATCAAATTGCTAGGAGTGGAAATAGACAAACTAAAATTTGACATTCACATATCCATGACCATAAAAAGTCCAAAAAAAAAACTAGGAGCGTTATACAGAAATAAGCAACTTCACCAAAGCAGCAAAGATTTCAGTAGCAAATTCCCACCTTATCTCCACCCTATTTATGCCTCTCCAATATATACCAACCTAAGGCAATGTGATCTAAACAAGCTAGAGACCTGCTACAACAAAATTGCCAAATTTGCCACAGATGCATCCTACCGTAGTCACCACTGTGTCTCACTTGCTGAACTGGGCTGGCTTGAAAACTCTCACCTCCTTCAATGGTATCAGCTCTCACTCGCCCACAAACTAATAAACCATCCACTAAAAGTCCCATCCCTCCAGAATCTACTCCAAACCTATCGCACCACCAGACCACTAAGATCCAGCAATAAAAATCACTTGCAGATTACTAAAGCCAATAACTGCTGGTGAAGCACTATTTTCTTGCTCCGTTGCCAAATTATGGAACTCCCTTCCACACACAATTACCTCCGTACCATCATGCACCCACTTCAAAACTTTACTAAAAGCTCACGTAAAACATGCTGGCTTTGCCCTTGCAACTCCCACTCTAATATCACCCACCCCATCCAACCACTACTTTTCTTTCCACCCCACTAACTACCTTGAATATAGCAAGCTCAGATGCTCATAAGCCTAGTACTTATTATACAGCAGGAACTTCTTATTGTAACAATTAATGTGAGAGTGTTCAATCTCGCCGTTTGTTCTTACACCTGGGTTCGGAGCCGATCCTCGGCTCCGTGTCGGCCGCTTGGCAAGCTCTGCATCAAGAAGAAGCTCGAGACCAACCTAACTCCCTCAATTCCCCTCTGCCTTTACCTCAGATCTAGTTTGCCGCTGCAGCGTTCGCATCAGTTTGATGAGCTCGAGCAACCTTAAGCTAAGATTTATAATTTCTTATATTTCTTCTAAATTTTTTTCTAAAAAAATTGTCTTAAGTGACTGTGTGTGTGTGTTAGTAGTGTTTCGAGGAATTCTCGGTTCCATATAAAGTCCTTCTATATACTTTATTAGAGTTTTCCCTCGGGGCCTACCCCACCCTTTTACTTGGATTGACTACTGGATTGACTTTTTACAGGATTTGACAATAAGTTTCTGGATTAGACAAAATTACTGGACTTGACATAATATTGACTTTTTCTCTGTTAGCTGTAACTAAAATTGTGACATGTCTGAGAAAGCTAAGTCTGGCTTTAAACGCTGCCAATGTGGGCAGAAGATGTCGGTGACTGATAATCATAGTTCCTCGTCTACTGTCTTGGCCTCTCCATCTGCAAGAAGACTGCTCAATATGTCATTCTTTCAGTGGAAGGGTCATGACAGATAGGCGCAGGAAACTTATGGATAGGGTCTTCTAAAACCTACTTTTCAAGAGGCTCTGGATGCATCAGACCAGACATCCAAATCCTCGAAGGAATCGAAGACGTCGGAGCCCAGGTCATCGGCTCCGAGCTCTTCAGTTAAAGTTCGATCACCGGTTCCACAGACTTCGGGGCCGAGTGTTGAACTGTTGTCAGTTTCCGAGCCTCGAGTCTTGGAACCGGTGACGGAGCTCCCTCCCCCGGCATTGTTGAGGTCGGCTCCGTCTTCGATTCCTTCGACGCGCTCTTCCAGGCCCCTCTCCGACACCGATGTAGACCGCGTGGTGCAGAAATTAATGGAGAATACGGCCTTATCCAAGCTCATCTCTGTCTCATCCCAGTTGGTGTCGAGACTTGAAGGCCTTCCCTTATCTCCACCTGTTCCTCCTCCGAAACCTATCCAGTCTTCGGAGCCGGGAGAGGCTGATCTGGTGATTGTGGAGCCCTCGGTGCCAAAACCGTCTTTCTCTCGGTTGGCTCCATTCACCTCGACTCCATCGGATCCGGTACCGGAGTCTCGGAGCCGAAGATCCATCCTTGGATCCGGGACTGAGAGTCGGACCGATGTTTCGGTTCCGACGCTCCCTCTCGGGGCCCCGGCTCGGATCGACTCGGCTCCGTCCTCTGGGTCGATGCCTTCGGTGCCTGTTTCGGGGATTCTTCCGATTTCCTTGGAACCGGGAGATACCTCGACTCGGGACCCGGGGGCCTTCGACCTCATGAGGAAGGTGTTGTCTACCCAGACAACCACATCAGCAGAAACAGCTTCTCCTTCCCATAAAGGACCGTTATCCTCCTCTGCACCCACGGCTACATCTAAGCGTCGAGCACCTGTGTCTCAGCCACCCCTGGAGGGTGCCCCCTCTTCCTCGGAGGCTTCTTCGGATGCCCCCCCCGAGGAAGTTCCGAGGAAAAGATTGTGTAAGAGGAGACACTTAGATTCTCCACAAGAATCATTGACATCGGACACTGACTTGGATGAGTCAGAAGGGTCCCCAAAATCACCCTCAGAGGATGTCTCTTTTTCTGACATCCTGGAGATCCTAAAGCAGAGAGGTGATTGGCAATCCCTCCCCCCTTCTGAGGATGATTCAGTCTTGCTGAAGGCATTCGGTGCTCACCCTTCCTCCTCCTGGGTCACTCCGCCCTTCGATGAGTTGATGGAGCTGATTGCTCGAAGGGCATGGGAGATGCCTGACACGGTGGAGCCAGTCCCTAGAAAGCCTAACAAATATATTACTGCCCCTCAGGATAAGGCTTATCTGACAAAGGGAGTGCCAGTGGACGCTATGGTGGTGGCAGCGGCCACGAAAAAGGAGATGTCTGAATCTTCCTCATGTGTCCATCCGCCTAACAGAGAATCTGAAGTAGGCAGACTTCATTTGTCTGCAACCTGTGGGTATCGGATCCGACCTCGGATCCGAGCCGGCCTTTCAAAAGCTTAGGCTCCGAGCTACTAGCTCCTCCCTCTACCCATAACCCCTTGCCAAGCCCTGACTGACCTCAGATTTCGTTTGCCGCTTTCAAGTTGCGACGGATTCCTTGAGCTCCTAGTGCAGATAAGTTTTCTGACAGGAAAATTTTGTAAAATTTAACCTTTTTTGATTATTTTAGATAGAAGTGTGTCTGTTAGGCTTTCCTTCCTCTATCTTTTATATTTTCTTCCCGGGTTTATGAGTTTGAGTGGTTTGTGTGTGTTTAGGCCTGTTAGGGCTAGAGTATGTCTGAAGCCCATAAGGCAGTTTTTTCTAAGTGCACCGAGTGTGGCCATAAGCTGTCCCCGGCGGATGGCCACACTCGGTGTGTTAAATGCTTGGGGGTTGAACACCTGTCATCTGGTTGTACCATTTGTGCAGGGTTCAACCCCCGTGCTTTGAGGGAGCGGAGGTCGAAGCTTGTTCTGGCGGGACTTCTCCCTCCAGATACCGCTTCGGCTTCTGCCCCTTCTACACAGCAAGCAGTTGCTGTGGGCTCTCCTCCCCCGGCTGGGACTCAACCTCCCTCTAAGACGCCGGAGGAGAGAGAGACTTCTAGGGAGAGAGAAAAGAAGGAGAGGCACAGGGAGAGGCACCACAAACGGAGAGCTGAAACCTCTAGTTCGGCTCCTCCATCCAAGCGGGCCTCTCCTGTGCCTTCTAGTTTCCCTCCTCCTCGGCTCCACTCCCCTCGGTTCTCTCCTGGGCCCGAGGAGGAGGAGGCTAGCCCTTCAGCGAGGTCCCCAAGGCGGCTCTCTAGGTCCGCTTCGGTGGCCTCGACTAGATCTACCTTCTCCATGAGTGAAGCAGACATGGACCGGATGATGAGGAGATTCATCCAGGCCCAAATGCAAATGGGAGTGCTCCTAGCCCCCCCCATCCGGGAGGGGCTTCGACCCCTTTTTTCGCCCCTTTGGCTCCTTCTCCGACCCACACCATGGGTTCGGAGCTGTCGGCGCCGGGCAGAGTTGGATCCGGGGGTGGGTCGGATCCGATAGGTCGGCGCACCTCGGACCCGTCCCATCCCTTGAGTGCTTCGGGTGCTTCGGACCCGACCTCTCGGAGCCGAGGACCGAGCCTCGGATCCGAGGGAGCTGGTGTGTCTTCGCTCCGTCAGGTCGGAGCACACCGGTCTCGGATCCAACGGTCTCGGCTCCGATCCGCAAGGCCGGATCCAGTGGGGTCGGCTCTCGGGTTCAGAAGCTGGCTCCCCTCGGCCTTCGGCGTAGTGGAAAGGGCACTGTTGAGGACTTCGGACCCCGGTCCCTGCCACGGCTCCATCCGCACTCCCTTGCAGTTGGGCCAGGCTCCCACCAGCCGGTCCCAGGGACAGCCCGCCTCGATGTCCCAAGTAGTTCCCTTGGAACATCCAGCTGCGGAAGAGTACTCCTCGGACAGCCCCCAAAGAAGTACCTCGAAGCGTAAGTGCAAAGGAGGCACATGGACTCCCGAGTCCGTTACGAAGACACAGACTTGGATGAAGGGAGGGCTCCCAAGGTCACCCCTGAAGACGTCTCATTTCGAGACATTATGGAAATGTTGAGGATCAGGGGGGGGGTGTGGTCTGCCCCCAAAGCCTCCTCAGACTGTGCTGTGTTCTTGGAGGCATTCGAGGCGGGCCCATCTACCTCTTGGGTGTCCCTCCTCCCGACCCTCTGGTAGACCTTATATCCACCAGTGCGTGGTAGGATCGGGACACCGTTGAGTCTGTACCCAAGCGTGCTGACCGTATCCTTTCCCCTCCGGACCGCATTCACTGGAGCAAAGGCCCTCCAGTAGATGCCATGATGATGGCTGCAGCCACTAAGAGGGAGTTGGCCCAGGAGAGTCCTCTATGCATCATCCGGGCAAGGAGTCCCTCGATGGATCGCATTGGGAAGCGAGTTTTCAGTTCAGCAACCTTCTCTTTGAGAGCTGAACTACATGGCACACGTCATCAGGATGCAGCGGGATTTGATTAAAGAATACGCTGCATCTCCCCAGAGTCCATGTCGGGTGAGGACAAGCAGGTATACTCCACCCGAATGGCCACTCTTAGAGCAGTTTCTAACACATCTATGCGGCTACTTTCTCACGCTACCGAGGGAGCCGCTAGAGCCAGCGGAGCAGGCCTAGTCATGAGGCGGCAGGCCTGGCTCCGCCACTGTGATTTCGCAGAGCCCTTCAAGGCAACTTTCGCGAATGCCCCCTTTGATGGTTCTGCCTTGTTTGGCAAAACTGTTTGCGAAACATTGGTCCAGAGCGAGAAGGACGGGAAGACGCTGTTTGCCGTCGGAGTCCGCTTCTCAGCTCCCCAGAGGTCCTTCTCGAAGAACCAAAAGGGACAGAAGAAGAGGTGGTTCCGGAAGTCGCAGCAGTCCCAACCTGCTCTGGATAACCAGTCCTCCCGTGGCAGAGGAGGACAGGGAGGTCGCCGTCCTAGAGGCAGAGGGGCTCCTAGAAACTTTGGGTCCAGAGAACCTTTCTCTGATAGGCCCACGCAGCAGCCCTGAAGGGTTGCCCAGCTGTCCGTCTCTGGAGGCAGTCGGGGGGCGTTTTTCGAGGCACCTAACTTCTTGGGAGTCCATCACAACAGACCGTTGGGTGCTTCGCGTGATATCCAGAGGTATACAATTCCCCTGTACAAAGTTCCCAGATCTCGCAGCCTCCCAGATGTACCACCTGACCAAAGGGAGGCAGCAGCTATCGAAATCGGACAGCTGCTAGAAAAAAGAGCTATCCAGTGCGTCCCCCTAGATCAAACCGGGTCAGGGTTTTACTCCAGGTTCTTTTTAGTGCCAAAGAAAACGGGGGACTTAAGACCGATCTTAGATCTTTCCCTGCTGAACCTGTCAGTAACCAAGCAAAAGTTCCGGATGGTCACCCTTCAATCTATACTCCCCCTCTTGAGGGAGAATGACTGGATGTGCTCCATCGACCTCAAGGACGCGTACTACCACATTCGCATGGACAGACGGTCCAGGAGGTTTCTTCCCTTCCGGCTGGGAGCCAGTCATTATCAGTTCAGGGTCCTCCCCTTCGGTCTCACCTCAGCCCCCAGGGTATTCACCAAGGTACTAGCGGTTGTAGCGGCCCACCTGAGACTCCAGGGATTACAGGTCTTTCCGTACCTGGACGACTGGCTCCTGACGGCATCATCAAGGCATCTTCTGTGCTCAGCCAGGGACTACTTCCTTCGTATAGCCCCAAGGCTGGGCATCACTATCAACTGGGAGAAATCTTTACTGCACCCCACACAAATTATATATTTCATAGGAGGAAGGCTAAACACCAGGTCAATGCGAGCCTTCCTCACCCCAGACAGAATTTCCAACCTGAAGTGTCATGTCGCAGCGATCCTGCAACCATTTCCGACAGCAGCTTCGGTCCTGAGGGCCCTAGGTTCGATGGCGGCAGCTATCCCGCTTCTTATTCATGCGCGCTTACGCATGCGGGTTCTTCAATGGACCCTTCAGGTTCAGTGGTCCCCTCTCTATTCCTCTCTCAACAGTCCGATAGCGGTCAGCAAAGCATGCAAGGATTCCCTTCTTTGGTGGCTTCGGTCTCTGGAGCCTCTGACAGGGAGACCTTTTTGTGCAGCATTTCCCCGAGCCACAGTGACCACGGACGCTTCTCGCCTTGGGTGGGGGGGGCATTCTGTGGGGAAGATTGTCCAAGGCACGTGGAACCCCACAGAGACTTCTAATTAATATCTGTTATGTACTTCGCAGATCAAGATTCTAGTTGTCTACCGATGTACTATGTTCTTCATCTGTAGCTATGTTTGTAATTCATTGCTATGTTAATCAAATTGTTAATCGCTATGTAAATCCAATGTAACTACTGTCTGTTTATTTTAACTGTGGAGCTTTTCTCGCCGGGCCTCCACTGATAATGGACCTACGTCCAGTCAGACACTCCTGGTCAACAAATGTAAATAAATAAGTAAATAAATAAAATAGGAATTTCAAGAAAGTATGTTATATGGAACTAATTCTTATGTAATTTGACTGTAACGTTACTCTAACACTTACTAGGAGCTAGGATAGGACTCCGGCCTGTGAAGCCTGCAGCCAAACCCCCTATATCTACTTCATCCCATCTCATCCTTTCCTTTACCTTTCCAACCCCTAGAGTAATTTCCTCACCCCACATATTTTGGCCACTAGAAAACAGTCTTTATCCACCTTTTACCTCTCCTCTCCAAATTCTCTCACCATAGCATCTCGCTAGTTCCTTTTCTCATCCTCTTTTTTTCTCAAACTGCTTGCTAATTAGTACTATCTACCTCTGACTTTATCCTATCCCCCCAACACAGTCCCCTAAGCACACCTCTAACCAAGCCAGATTAACCTTCTGTATTTACCTTCACCTTACAGATAGTTTTTTAACACCATCTGTCCTGCAGACTTACTTTCTTTGGGTCTACCCGCACCGTTCGCCCTGGGGGCTTACTCCGCTCCCCTACCCTACCCCCAAATTCCACCCACCCTCAGCACACCTGACCTTATACTTCCCTAGCCACACCCCTAACACTAGACAACCAGTCAACCACCTACATTGCTCTTATCAGTTTACAGGTTTTGCCGCCTTTTTTAACCCAATCTGTTCAACAGATAACTGTCCCTCTCTCTCCCAATCACGTAACTGTTTTTCAAATCAGCCAGCTATCTTAACCTCCTCTTCCCTACACCCCTCACTATGTATAGCCACTACTGGTCAACACAACTTAACATCCTTCTCCTATCCATAGGGATAACCTTTCTGTTGATATCTCATAACCTAACTTGTTATGAATCCCTAACCTTTGCTAAATCTCAACACCCCCTAAGACAAACAAGCCCCCCTCACTTCTGTAACCTTTCTGACTCACAGTAACATAACATCTGAAGTAGGCAGACTTCATTTGTCTGCAACCTGTGGGTATCGGATCCGACCTCGGATCCGAGCCGGCATTTCAAATGCTTAGGATCCGAGCTCCTAGCTCCTCCCTCTACCCATAATCCCCTGCCAAGCCCTAACTGACCCCAGATTTCGTTTGCCGCTTTTCAAGTTGCAACGGACTCCTCGAGCTCCTGGTTAAAGATAAGAGTTTTGACTAAAAAATTTTAAAAACTTTAAACTTTTAATATTTAGTTAGAGTGTATGTGTTAGGCTTTCCTCTCTCTATCTTGTAACTTTTTTTCACGGGTTTTGCGTAATTTGTGTGTTTGTTTGTACTGTGTGTTTTAGGCCTGTTAGGGCTTAGGATGTCAGAAGCCCATAAGGCAGTGTTTTCTAAATGTATCGAGTGTGGCCATAAGCTGTCCCCAGCAGATGGCCACACTCGGTCATCTTGGGGTTGAACACCTGTCATCTGGTTGTACCATATGTGCAGGGTTCAACCCCCGAGCTTTAAGGGAGCGGAGGTCAAAGCTTGTTCTGGCGGGACTTCTCCCTCCAGATGCGGCTCCGGCCTCTGCCCCTACTAGCCAGCAGCCTTCAGTGGGTGCTGCGGTCTCCCCTCCTCCGGCAGGGACTCAACCTCCCACCAATAAGCCGGAGGAGAGGGAGAATACAAGGGAGAAAGAGAAGAAGAAGAGACACAAGGAGAGGCACCACAAACGGAGAGCCGAGACCTCAAGTTCGGCTCCTCCGTCTAAACGGGCCTCCCCTGTGTCTTCTAGATCTCCTCCTCCTCGGCTCCACTCCCCTCGGTTCTCTTCTGGGCCCGAGGAGGAGGAAGGCTAGCTCTTCAGTGAGGTCCCTGAGGCGGCTCTCTAGGTCTGCTTCGGTGGCCTCATCTAGATCCACCTTTTCAATGAGCAAAGCAGACATGGACCGGATGATGAGGCGTTTCATCCAGGCCCAGATGCAAATGGGAGTGCTCTTAGCCCCCCCCCCACCCGGGAGGGGCTTCGACCCCTTTTTTCGCCCCCTTGGCTCCTTCTCCGACCCACACCCCGGGTTCGGAGCTGTCGGTGCCGGGCAGAGTTGGATCCGGGGGTGGGTCGGATCCGATAGGTCGGCACACCTCGGATCCGACCCATCCCTTGAGTGCTTCGGGTACTTCGGACCCGACCTCTCGGAGCCGAGGGCCGAGCCTCGGATCCGAGGGAGCTGGTGTGTCTTCGGCTCCGTCTAAGTCAGAGCACACCGGTCTCTCGGATCCGACGGTTTCGGCTCCGACTCCGGTCCGTGCGTCGGATCCGAGTGGGGGTCGGCTCTCGGGGCTTAGAGAAGCTGGCTCCCCCTCGGCCTTCGACGTAGTGGAAAGGGCGCTGTTGAGGACTACCGGACCCCCGGTCCCTGCCACGGCTCCACCCCGCACTCCCTTGCAGCTGGGCCAGGCTCCCATCAGCCGGTCCCAGGGACAGCCCGCCTCGATGTCCCAAGTAGTTCCCTTGGAACATCTAGCTGCTGAAGAGGACTCCTCGGACAGTCCCCTCGAGGAAGTGCCTCGGAAGCGCAAGTGCAAAAGGAGGCACATGGACTCCCCAGAGTCCATTACCGAAGACACAGACTTGGATGAAGGGGAGGGCTCCCCAAGATCACCCCCGGAGGACGTCTCCTTTGGAGACATTATGGAGATGTTAAGGATCGGGGGGGTGGTCTGCCCCCTAGGCCTCCTCAGACGAGTCTGTGTTCTTGGAGGCATTCGAGGCGGGTCCATCTACCTCTTGGGTGTCCCCTCCTGCCGATCCTCTGGTGGACCTTATATCCACCAGAGCATGGAAGGATCCAGACACCGTTGAGCCTGTACCCAAGCATCCGGACCGTATCCTGAGCCCCCCGGCGGACCGCACTCACTGGAGCAAGGGCCCCCCGGTAGATGCCATGATGATGGCTGCAGCCACGAAGAGGGAGTTAGCACAGGAGAGTCCCTCTATGCATCCTCCGGGCAAAGAGTCCCGCTCGATGGATCGCATTGGGAAGTGAGTTTTTAGTTCAGCAACCTTCTCTTTGAGAGCGCTGAACTACATGGCACGTCATCAGGATGCAGCGGGACCTGATTAAAGAGTACGCTGCATCCCCCCCAGAGTCCATGTCGGGTGAGGACAAACAAGTATACTCCACCCATATGGCCACTCTTAGAGCAGTTTTCAATACTTCTATGCGGCTACTTTCTCACGCTACCGAGGGAGCCGCTAGAGCTAGTGGAGCGGGCCTAGTCATGAGGCGTCAGGCCTGGCTCCACCATTGTGATTTCGCAGAGCCCTTCAAAGCGACCTTCGCGAATGCCCCCTTTGACGGTTCTGCCTTGTTTGGCAAAACTGTTCGCGAAACGTTAGTCCAGAGCGAGAAGGACGGGAAGACGCTGTCTGCCGTCGGAGTCCGCTTCTCAGCTCCCCAGAGGTCCTTCTCGAAGAACCAAAACGGACAGAAGAAGATGTGGTTCCGGAAGTCGCAGCAGTCCCAACCTGCTCCGGATAACCAGTCCTTCCGTGGCAGAGGAGGACAGGGAGGTCGCCGTCCTAGAGGCAGAGGGGCTCCTAGGAACTTTGGGTCCAGAGAACCTTTCTCTGACAGACCCACGCAACAGCCCTGAAGGGTTGCCCGGCTGTCCGTCTCTGGAGGCAGTCGGAGGGCGTCTTTCGAGGCACCTGACTTCGGAGTCAATCACATCAGACCGTTGGGTGCTTCGTGTGATATCCAGAGGTTATGCCCACCCGACCAAAGGGAGGCAGCAGCTGTCGAAATCGAGCAGCTGCTAGAAAAAAGAGCCATCCAGCGCGTCCCCCGAGATCAGACTGGATCAGAGTTTTACTCCAGGTTCTTCTTGGTGCCAAAGAAAACGGGGGACTTAAGACCGATCTTAGACCTTTCCCTGCTGAACTTGTCAGTAACCAAGCAAAAGTTCCGGATGGTCACCCTACAATCTATACTCCCCCTCTTGCGAGAGAACGATTGGATGTGCTCTATTGACCTCAAGGACGCGTACTACCACATTCGGATGTACAGACGGTCCAGGAGGTTCCTTCGCTTTCGGCTGGGAGCCAGCCACTACCAGTTCAGGGTCCTCCCCTTCGGTCTCACCTCTGCCCCCAGGGTGTTCACCAAGGTACTAGCAGTAGTAGCGGCCCACCTGAGACTCCAGGGATTACAGGTCTTTCCGTACCTGGACGACTGGCTCCTGACGGCATCATCAAGGCATCTACTGTGCTCAGCCAGGGACTATTTCCTTCTTATAGCCCCAAGGCTGGGCATCACCATAAACTGGGAAAAATCTTTACTGCACCCCACACAACTTATAGATTTCATAGGAGGAAGGTTGGACACAAGATCAATGCGGGCCTTCCTCACCCCAGACAGGCTGTCCAGCCTGAGGTGTCATATCACAGCAGTCCTGCAACCGTTTCCGACGGCGGCTTTGGTCCTGAGGGCCCTGGGTTCAATGGCAGCAGCTATTCCACTTCTTCTTCATGCTCGCTTACACATGCGGGTTCTTCAGTGGACCTTACAGGTCCAGTGGTCCCCGCTATACTCCTCTCTCAACAGCCCGATAGCGGTCAGCAAGGCATGCAAGGACTCCTTGTTTTGGTGGCTCCAGTCTCCGGAGCCTCTAGCAGGGAGACCCTTTTGTGCAACATTCCCCCGAGCCACGGTGACTACGGACGCTTCTCGCCTCGGGTGGGGGGGGGCATTCTGCGGGCAAGATTGTCCAAGGCACGTGGAACACCTCAGAGACCTCGTTGCATATAAATGTCCTGGAGATGAGGGCGGTGCTCCTAGCGTTGCAAGCACTTCACAGCCTTCTTCCTACGGGGACTATTGCGATCCAGACAGACAACATGTCGGTAGTCTGGTACATCAACAAGCAGGGGGGAACCAGGTCCTATCCCCTTTGTCGAGAGGCCATGAGAGTCTGGGAATGGGCAATTTCCACCAAACGCTTTCTTGTAGCAACGCACATTCCGGGAAAAGCCAACATCCTTGCGGACAAGCTCAGTCGCACCATTCTTTCCCTGCACGAATGGTCTCTCAATCCTCTGGTAGCGAAGAAGATTTTTGCCGTCTGGGGGCAACCCTGTTGCGATCTTTTTGCTTCTCACTCAAACGCCAAATGCGACAGTTTCTTCGCTCTACTTCCCCCACCTGGGGAATCCCCGAGAGACGCTCAGGTGCATGCTTGGCCTCCCGGTCTCCTTTATGCCTATCCTCCACTACCTCTGATGCAGAGGCTCTTGCAGAAAGCCAACAGTTTGGGGAGCAGAATGATTCTCATTGCCCCATTCTGGCCTCGTCAGCCCTGGTTCCCTTATGTATGGTCTCACAAAGTGAATCCACCCTGGATTCTGGATCCGATCCCGGATCTCATCTCCCATCCTCTAGGACTCCCGGTCCCGAATCTACACACCCTGAAATTGGCAGCCTGGCTGCTCCAGTTCCATCCTTGATTAGGACTCCCGGTATCTCGTCACCTGTGAAGGCCATTTTAGTGGCGGCTCATAAACCTTCCACTAGGAAGGTTTATCGGAGCAAATGGAAAATGTTTTCTATTTGGGCGGTCCAGAAAAATGTTGATCCTTTTTCGGCACCTATGTCTGCGGTACTGGACTTCTTAACAGACCTCTTTCATCAAGGGGCTAGTTCTTCCACGGTAAAGGTACAAATGGCAGCGATTTCCCATTATCATATGGGTCATGAGTCAGCTCCCCTCATGACTGCGAAACTTTGCAAGACCTTTCTTAAAGGAGTTTTTCTGTTGAGGCCACCGGTCAAAGAAGCTGTACCACCTTGGGACCTATCCTTAGTTCTACAGGCCCTTACTGCTCCCCCCTTTGAGCCTGCAGCTTCTGCAGATCTAAAGTACCTTTCCTGGAAGACTGCTTTCTTGGTAGCCATCACATCAGCCAGAAGAGTGTCGGAACTTCAGGCTCTATGCGTCAAGCCGCCTTACCTCTCTTTTTTTTCCCGATAGGGTGTGCCTAAGGACCAATCCATCTTTTCTTCCAAAAGTTTCTTCGGAATCTAATATTAATCAATCAATCAACTTACCTGTGTTTTTCCCCAACTATAAAAACAAAGGAGAATATAAGCTGCATTCTTTAGATGTTCATAAACAATTGTGCTTTTACATTCACAGAACGGCTGGTCATAGACAATCAGATCAACTGTTCGTCTCCTTTGCTAAATTTGCTATGGGCAAAGCAGTTTCCAAAGTCACACTGTCGAGATGGATTGCTAATTGTATTCTGCAGGCTTATGACACTTCAGGTAGGCCTGCTCCTCAGAGGGTTACTGCTCACTCTACTAGGGCAGTTTCCACGTCAGCCGCGTTTAAGTCCCGAGTGCCATTGGATGATATCTGCGGCAGCCACTTGGGCCTCGTCTCATACCTTCATTTCTCATTATAAGGTGGATGTTGTTTCCAGGGGAAGAGCATCCTTTGGCTCAGCGGTGCTCCGGAACATCCTTCCATGACGGCCGCCCAAGATTTAGGTAGCTGGGGACTCTGTCCCACAGGTTGCAGACAAATGAAGTCTGCCTACTTCAGATTTAGAAGTTATGTACTCACCATAACGTTCCATCTGAGTAGGTGACTTCATTTGGATGCAACCATCCCCCCTCCATCCCCCTGACCTTTATACAATAAGAGTTTATTCATCTATTTAGATACTTTTTATTCTAGTATTATGTAGGCAAACTCAATCTGAGGTCAGTTAGGGCTTGGCAGGGGATTGTGGGTAGAGGGAGGAGCTAGGAGCTCGGATCCTAAGCTTTTGAAATGCCGGCTCGGATCCGAGGTCGGATCCGATACCCACAGGTTGCATCCAAATGAAGTCACCTACTCAGATGGAACGTTATGGTGAGTACATAACTTCTAAATCTTCTTCATCCTACCTTCTTCCACAGTTTCATGGACTATCCCATAGTAAATATCACCAATTAAGAAAAGCTGACCCTTCTCTCTGTAAACTTATCAAACTATCATTTAACCCTCAAAATTGTTGACTATTACATGGTGACATCCACCCAAACTCGGTTCCTAACTTTACCACACTTAACACTTCTTCAGCAAATATTTCTACTCCTCTGTCACTCCCAAAAAGCCCAGACTCTCAATATAAGCAGTGTAAATAATAAAATAACCCAGCCTACATGCCCTATTAGACACCTATTCCTTTAACATCTTATGCCTTACTGAAACTTGACTTAAGCCCACAACTATAAACAATGATATTGTCCGACCAGGCTATAACATTCTCAGACATGACCGTCTAAATAAGAAGGGTGGTGGTGTAGCAATTCTCTTCAAATCTGAATTGAAGGTTACAGCACTAGATACCCATCCACCACCACCTAATAATGCTGAAATTCTAACCTCTAAGCTCCAAATTAATATAAAAAAAATCTATATACATTATTTGTTCATATACCCCCCAGGTAATAACATCAGTACTCTTGAAAATATCCTTAGCTGGCTTTCCATGTCCCTACCACAAGAAACCATACTCCTTAGTGATTTCAATATTGATTGGAATGGATGTACCATTTCCAATCCAACTACTCCTATAAACCCCTTTGGCTTCCAGCAAACCATTACCTTCCCTACCAGAACCCACAAACTGAGCAAGAAACAAACCATATTAGATTGGATACTAGTTAATAGAAACCCCCATGCCTATAAAACAGGTATACTCCAAGACGACATAAGTAACCATTCTCCTGCTTTCATTACTATGCAGAAGACCCGCTTTCACAATCACCCAGCATTTATAACTACCAGAAACAAGATAGACTTCAACCCATATAACTTCTAAGCTGAGCTCAAAGCCTGCAATTGGTCACCCCTAAAATATCTACCTCTTGATGATACAGTTTCTTTAACAAAAATGTTTGCAAATCCTAGACCACCATGCTCCCACCTGCACTGTTAGAATTAAAAACAAACCAGCTCCCTGGCTGTCCAAAGATACCAGGCTTAACATTAGACTAAGAAATAAACTCTGGTCCAAATGGAGAAAAACTAAAAACCCAATTGACCACCTTAACTTTAGAAAACTTCGTAATACTACAAAAAAAATCTATTTTCCTTGACAAAAAAATGACTACCTCAAACTCCAACAGACCCAACAGCAAAACCCTCAAAAGTTTTGGTCAGGAATTAATAAACTACTCCACCCAGGACAGTCCAAAACACCCACCCCTTCAAACTTAGCTTAAACTTCTAACCAAATTGCTGACACCTTTGATAAATTTTTCTCTGAAACAGTTCAATCACTAGCTAATACCTTACCGCCTGCTACCACCTCCAAACTCTCCTCACTACCCAGCTTGCCTCAGACACTTAACCTCCAGCCTGTTCCAACATCTCTCATACACTCCCTTCTTCTCAAACTTAAACCATGTACACCATCAGCTGACCTCCTCCTAGCTGAATACCTGCAAGTTGCAGCTGGTGTACTTGCCTACCCCATTTCTGTCTGAATAAACAGAACCATTTCGGAATCCTATGTCTCATCCATCTGGAAAGTCTCACATATCCCTTTGCATAAGGGTGGTACCTCCAAAGACTTATCCAACTTCCGCCCCATAGCCCTTCTCTCTCCTCTAGCTAAAATTATGGAGAGATGTATACACCATCAGCTACTGCATTATCTCTTCCAAAATAACTACTAGTGGTCTCCCAACATGGTTTCAGACCTTACCACAGTACTACAACTGCTCCTTCTATCCTTTACAGACTGAATTAGTAAAAATAGGAATACTAACCAGCTATCTTCTGCCCTCTTCATAGATCTCTCAAAGGTCTTTGATATGGTTAACCACCAGCTATTGACAGGGATACTTAAATAACTTTCTCTTGATTCTAAATGAGTACAATGGCTCCAATCCTATCTGGATAACAGAAAACAAGCAGTCCTGTGAGACAATAAACTATCCTCTCAGCTTCCAGTCACCCTTGGAGTTCCACAAGGATCAATTCTTGGACCACTCCTTTTTGCTATTTTCATTAATGATCTGAAAACTTCCCTTCCCCAAGCTACGTGCATACAATATGCCATCAATGATTCAACTCTAATATGTGCCGCATCTTCCCAAGCAGAACTACAATCCAATACACAAACCATCTTTACCCAAGTAGAAAATTGGTTCCATCAAAGATGTCTCCTCCTTAACCCAAAAAAATAAATTATTACTTTTTACTCCTACACAGAAATCCTCCCCTATAAATCTCATAATTACATCAAATAATGGCACAGAAATTGCTTCTGACTTCACCACCAAACTCCTGGGTGTAACTATTGACAACAATTTCAACTTTAACACACACATAAATGCAACTATTAAATCAGTTAATAGAAAACTTGAATTCCTTCATAAAATCAAGCCCTTTCTCACAGTCTCAGCTAAGATTTCCATTACTCAGACCCACCTCATTTCAACCCTTCTATACCCCTCCCCTGTCTATACTAACTTATCCAAAAGCAGCCTAAATAAACTAGCAACCTCCTACAACAACATAGCTAGATTTGCCATGGGTGCCCCCTTTCGTACCCACCATTGCCATAATCTTAAACGTCTAGGATGGCTGGAAGTTTCAGCAACTCATTTTTATCCACAAGATCATACATCATCCTACAAATATCCCCATACTCTGTAACCTCTTTACCTCCTATAAAAATTTACCAACCCTAAGATCCACAAAAAAGCTCCAAGTAGCCACCATAAAATCCAACAATAAATCCGGTGACTGCCTGTTCTCAAATGCTGTTGGCAATACTTGAAACAAACTTCCAAGAGAAATAACATCCCTGACTTCCACCAACCTTTTCAAGAAACAATTGAAAATCCTCATTAAAAACCAATGGTTCTGCCCCTGCTCTAATCCTGACTGATACTAACTCTCCTATTTGTCTAATTACCTCTCAACTAAAAACATTTTATGATATTTTCTCTATGCTCCATATTGTCCTTGAATCAGAATTTTTAGTTGTCTGACTGCTTTTTGACTGCCTTGCGGTCCTGAGGAAACTCTCGTACAGTACATGTTTTTCTTGTTATTTTTTTTAATACAACTGTAACATAACAGTCTGTCTTCTATGTGTAACCTTAAACTGATTTTTAAAAGTTTTTGCTAAGCTGTTACTATACTTATGCAATTTGTTTGTGATGTTCCTCTGTTTTTATGGACTCTATGTATGTATAAAATTGTTTGTCTCGGAGCTTTTCTCCTCAGGCCTTTACTGAAAATGGACATGTATCCAGTTAGACTAGTCCGGTCAACAAATGTAAAATAAATAAAAAATACTAGAGCTGCAGTTCATCTTCATTATGCTTTTAATTAGGTTATTCCATGGTAATTAATTGATGGCATGCACTCTTAATTGATTTATGGATGTGATTGGTTGTGCTGCACTATTTAAATGTATTGTATGGGGATGCTTCTTTGTTGTGAAGAAGCCTAGTATTTTACTGGGTGAAAGCGCGCTAAACTGATTTTTTTGTGAATTTCTGTTACTGTGTTGGTGAACATTAAAGGCTATTTTTTCCGTGGATCTGCTGTCCTAATTGTCTTGGGAAGACGTAGTTACTGGTCGAGTGATTTTTCATTATTTACAGCCAGTTCTTGCCCTCCAGAGAAGCCAGCAGGGTATTACCCTCTCTCACAATACTTCCCTTAAGCATCCCACCGAGGAAGTACCCTGCAAGAGCAAGTGCAAAAGGAGGCACTTAGATTCCCCTCAGGAATTTATCATGGAAGATGCATATTTCGATGGAGGGAAAGGGTCTCCTAGATCACCACTCAGTAACGTCTCCTTTGGAGGCATTCTGGCGATCCTCAGGCAACAGGGTGTTCGTTACTCCCAAAATCCTTCCCTGGAGGAATCAGCATTTCTGGAGGTGTTTGGGTGACTCCACCTGCTGATTAGCTCATTGATTTGCTCTCTCAGTGGGCATGGAAGGAACCTGATGCGGTTGAACCCATCCCTAAAAGACAAGACTGAATTCTGGCTCCTCCAACAGGAAGGGAGCACTGGCGCAAGGGAGTATCTGTAGATGCCATGGTCGCAGCAGCCATGAAGAAGGAACTTACAGAACAAAGTTTCACTGTCCATCCCCCTAACAAGAGAGTCCAGGATTTTGGACAGGTTTGGAAAGTGTGTTTATGCTTTTGCGACCTTTGTACTTGTGCCAGGTAATTCAGTGACCTATTTCACAAGGTTGTAAAACGATTTGACAAAGGAATTGTCAAATACCCTTTCAGGGTCTACTACTGCAGAGGCTCAAGCCAAGGTAGCCCTTCAATTCATCTCATACTCATCCATGAGGCTTCTCACTCATGCAGCTTGAGGGTACATCAAGGGCAGTGGGTTCGGGCATCTCAGTAAGCAGAGCTGCGTGGATGTGTTTGTGTGATTTTGCGGATCTCTTCAAGCGTTCTTTTGTCACTGCTCCTTTTGATGGATCTTCCCTATTTGGCCCAAAAGTGAAGGATACACTCTCCAAGTGCGAGAAAGATGGAAAGAGACTTTCTGCTGTTGGAGTGTATTTTTCGACACCCCCCCCCCCCCAAAGACCTTTTGTAGGAACCAATGCGGGGAACGAAAGATGCGCTGCAAGAAATCCCAGGGTCTTTTCCAAGATCGACGTGGAGATGGTTCCCCCACAGGCAGAGGGGAGAACAATAATGGAAGATGCTGCCCACACAGCAGAGGCAGCCCACAGAACCAAAGGTGTAGAGTCACTTTCTCTGATAGACCCTGCCAGAGCTCCTGAGGGAATTGGTCGTCGCTTATCCCTACACCAGAGAGCCTGGCAAGATATCGCAAAAGACACTTGGTGCAGAGGATTATTTCCAGAGTTTATATATTCCCCTTTTCCCTTCCACCTCCATCTTCACAAAAGTTTCATGCTGTACCACCCAATCAAAGAAAAGCAGCAGCTCTAGAAATTCAAAAGCTGCTAGAAAGAGAGTCATCCAAGAAGTCACACCAGACCAGAAGAGATCCAGAACCTACTCAAGATTCTTTTTAATGCCTATGAAAACCGGAGACTGGTGACCAATTTTGGATGTCAGCAATGTGAATAAGTCATTTCAGCACTCAAACTTTTGGGTGGTCATGGTCAAGTCTATTCTGCCTTTTCTAGCCAAGGACGATTTGGTGTGCACGATAGACCTTCAAGATGCTTACTATGATAAAAATGAACAGATGCTCCAGAAGGTTCTTACGCTTCTGGCTGGGAGCCAGTCATTACCAGTTCAGAGTACTGTTGTTTGGCCTCACTACAGCCCCCAGGGTGTTCAAATGCATGGCAGTGGTAGCAGCTCACTTGAGACTGCAAGGATTCCAAATGTTTCCTTATTTAGATGACTGCCTCATTACCACTCTGACCAGGCATCTGCTAACAGTAAGAAGAGACGAGGTACTGTGCAAACCTTCTCCCTCCAGGGGATCACAATAAACCACAAGACATTTCGGTTACTTCCATCATAAACACTGGAATTCATAGCAGTGCGTCTCAGTACAATATCAGCAACAGCCTCACTTCCCTTAAACAGATCTCAGATTTTGAGATGCCAAGTCACAAAAATTATTCAAAACACTAGACTTTCAGCCCGAATAATTCTTCAGGCCTTGGGGTTAATGTCATCAGCTATAATTCTTGTTCCCCCTGGCAAAAAAAATCACTTGGGAATTCTTTAGTGGATGCTTGCATTCTGATGGCCTCTCTGTCCCTTGAATTATGTGGGATCTCATTCTGGTCAGCATTCATCAAAGCAAGGATTTTGTCTTGTTCGAATATCTCTCTCTCTCTCTTTATATATATATATATATATATATATATATATATATATATATATATATGTGTGTGTGTGTGTGTGTGTGTGTATATAAATATGTGTGATGGATCTGTCCTGATTCTCTTGTCCATTCAGCTTCTCTATTTTGTATGAGTTGTCCTCTGGACATCCCACACCGTTAGGCTTTGAGCAGCCCCAGGTTTGGTGCTCCCCGACTTCTTCCTCGATTATTCTGACCTCTGTCCCCTGGCAGGTGCTCAGGAAGAGCCAGTGCAAGCGGAGGAAATTAGATTCTCTTGAAGAATCTCTTACTGAGAACTCTTACCTCAGTGAATGGGAAGGGTGCAGTATGTCCCCCTCCCTGAAAGGATGCCTCATTTGGCGAACTTCTAGAATTGATGAAACATTGGAGAGGGCTGGACTCCCAAAGCCGATTCCCAGGTGGAGTCTGCCTTGAAGCCTTTGGTGCAGGCCCATCCTCATCTTTGGTGGTTTCCCCCCTCTGAATGAGTTTGTTGACCTGGGGTCCCAGAATGCTAGGAAAGAACCCAATATGGTGGAGACTACTATTCCCCACAGACCAGTCAAATTGTTGGTTCCCCCTAGGGGTTAGGCCCTTTTGGAGCAAAGGTGTCTTAGTGAATGACATTATTGTCAGTGGCGCCACTAAAAAAGAAACCTCCGAAGAGGGTGCTTTGGTCCATCCCCTGAACAGGGAGTCATGGGAGCTGGACCGATTTGGGAAACGTACTTATGCTTCAGCCAGATTTGCCCTTTGTGTGCAGAATTACATGGCACATTTGACTAGGCTTTAGAAGGACCTAATATCTGAAGTTTCTAAGTCAGTAGCAGCTCAAACCTTGGCTCAAACCTAGGTGGTGGGGACTCAGTTTGCCAGTATACATTCCACCTCAGATGCAGCAGATGGTACAGCTTGTGAAGCAGGCCCTGGCATATGCATTCATCGCCATGACTGGATGTGCCTCTTTAACTTAGCAGACTGCTTAAAAGCATCCTTACTCGACACCCCCCTTTGATGAGGCCACTTTATTTGTTCCCAGCGGTAAAAATTAGTCTGCTGTTAGACCATAGTTTATCCACCCTGCAAAAGACCTTTTCTAGGAATCAGAGAGGGGGGGGCGTGAAAGGCATTCTTTGGAAAATTGCTGCAGTTTGCCCAAGATGCTTCAGATGAAGTTATCTTCAGAGGCAGAGAGGATAACTGTAATAGATGCCGCCCTAGGGTCAGTTGTGGGCTGCAGAACCAGGGCTTCAAGGGACCTTTCTCCTACCCCTTTTAGCAATCCTGAAAATTTGCCAGACTGATGCACTCTGGAGGCAGTTTGGGGGGGGGGGGCTCTCTCTCCACACACAAGCTTGGGGAGGCCATGTTGTCAGATCCCTTGGTCTTTAGTATCATTTTCAAAGACTAATGAATTCCTTTTCCTGCCATTGCACATACAAGACAGAAATCACTTCCAGGCTTGCTAACGTATCAAAGAAGGAAGACGGGAGCAAAGATTCATTATGAGTCATTCAAGAAGTCCCTTCAGTCCTTCAGTCCACTTAAGATGTGGGGTCTTTTCAAGATTCTTTTTTTTTTTTTTTTTTTTTTAACAGCTTTAGTAAATTTTGGTTTCCGCGGTGGTACGGCGGTAACATTGCAAAAGGTTCTCCCGTTCGATTCTCGGCTTGGCTTGTGAGTGCCTTCTGTGTGGAGTCTGCATGTCCTCCCCGCGGTTGGGAAGCGTTCGAAAGACATGCGTGCGTAAATGGGCGTTCCTTCGTTGAAGGTTGGGCGTTGAGCTGGCACCTCTGCTTTTCATAAAAATCTACTGCCAATCATTAGCGGACCAGAGTTCCGCTGTGGCGACCCCTTACCGGGAAAAAGCCGAAAGACAAACAACAACAGCTTTAGTAAATTATTAATTAAGACAAAGGCAAACCTACATTAACAGAAAAGCTAACAAACCATTGTAACACTTTTCCGGTTACATATTATAGATCACATATTTTCTTTTTTGTAACCATCATCTGCCCAATATTATATAAATTGATGAAGTCCTGCCTTCCCTTAAACCTCATTCCTCCTCCTGTACATTTTTCTGCTAGTATTGTTCCCACAGTGTTATTTCTACATACTTTGCTCCTTTCCTTTTTTAAAGATCCATCTTCCAGTTCTTTTTAAAGCACCTTTATTAAATAATCACGTAAGACATAAACATACGTTAACAGTAATGAAAATGAAACATTTTAACATTTCCCATTTAAATACAAAACGGATCGCATGCATTTTCTTTGCTACTATCATCAGTCCAACATTACAAAAAAACTGCTGAATTCCTGCCCTCCCTTAAACCTCACTCCTCCTCCTGAACAGTATTATGCATGTGTTGTTCCCACAATTTCCATGTACTTCTATTTAGTTTGCTCTTTTCCCTTTTTTAAATATCTTTTCCAGTTATTTTACCTTTTTTATAATATTCAACACCTCAAATACAGTTAGGGTAGGCGTTGATTTCCATTTTTTAGTTTTTTTTTTTTTTTTGTAGTGAACAGAATTAAATGTAAGACTTCAATATTTCTTGGCAGTTCAGATCCTGTATCCCAGCTCACAAGAATAGTTTCCTTGCTCACAGCCATTTGTTCACCCAATATTACTGATAGAGTACTCTTTAGGGGATTTTTTATAATCTGCCAATTTGTTACACTCCCCAAAAATTCCCAGTTACCTCTTCTCCATCACATCTCTATCATTTGCTATCTGAGGGAAAAATCTCTGAAGTCTGCTTGACGTATAAAATACCAATGCAAACATTTTCAAGCAAAGATAGTAAACCTTCTGGACTAGGTTGCATACTTGGGAGCCATATATATGTCTTCCATTGCTTTCTGTAATTGCTTTTCCAGTCTGTTTTCCTGATCTTTTCTAACCTGCTCTGATTGATTCTTGTTGTTGACATGCAATATTTTATATGCCCTACTAAAAACTCTTTCGACATTTCCTGGTTAGGGGTCGCCACAGCAGAACTCCCGTCTGCTAGTGATTGGCAGTGGATGTTTACGGTGCCGAGTTGGCAGCCCGACGCCCAACCTTCAAAGAAGACATGCCCATTTATGCACGCACCTACCTGCATGTCTTTAACGTCACTCAACCACGGGGAGGACATGCAGACTCCACACAGAAGGCGCTCAGCCGAGAATCGAACGGGAGAACCTCTTGCTGTGAGGTAACCATGCTAACCGGTGCACCACCGCAGCCTACTAAACTCTCTTGGCTTTTCCCGGTTAGGGGTCGCCACAGCGGAACTCTGGTCCGCTCATGATTGGCAGTGGATTTTTACGGTGTCAAGTTGCCAGCTTGACGCCCAACCTTCAATGAAGGAACACCCATTCATGCTCGCACCTACCTGCATGTCTTTAGCATCACTCGACCGTGGGGAGGACATGCAGACTCCACACAGAAGTCGCTCCAGTCGAGAATCGAATGGGAAAACCTCTTGCTGTGAGGCGACAACGCTAACCGCTGCACCACCGCAGTATATGCCCTACTAAATATCCCCCCCTTTTTTTTTATACAGCTGCTTCTCTTCTACATTCAATTAAAAACTCTGCCAGAGCAGATCTTTCACTTAGAATTGCCTTATCCATTTCTCTCTGGAAGGCAGTCTGTAGCCTGCAATCTAAATGTCATCTTGGCCTCATCCCACACTATTACCTTTCCTGCTAGAGGTATTTGCTCCCAATTTCTTAGTTCCTTTGCCAGGTTTCTCCAGTAGATTCCAGCACCCTCTTGTCTATTTTCCCTACCTGCACTTGCAGTCATCAGTATTGGCAAAATCTCCTTTCTCTATTCTCTCATCAGCTTAGTTCTTGGAAAGCTTTCTGCTACTTTATGAAAATAATATTAGGTATGGTTATTCTCCTAAAGAATCTGCATCCAATATTCCACGCACTGTTTCTTGAACTTTCCCCTTGCTTCATCATCCGTTTCTACTTTTAATTATAACTTTCTGCTTCTGTTATGTATATGAGCATTAACTGTGTAGCTGTAAAATATCACTTTAAATCAGGTAAACCTAAATCACCTTGTTTTGCTGGAAAGATCAACTTATCCCACTTAACTCTTGCTCTCTTTCCCTCCCTGATCAAGTCCTTCAGTTCTTCAATATTGTCCACAACTTCTCCTTGGGTTCATAAAAATATGCTTGACCTGTATACAAGACAAAAGGGACTAAAAACATTTTAACTGCTTGCATCTTACTGTTCATATCCATAAATAAGTTTCTAGTTTTTCAGTTTTTGTATTATCTTTTTAGTGTCTTCTTGCATATCTTTAGCTGCCATAATAGGAGCTTTCTTAATCTGTACTCCTAAATACTTCATGTTATGCTTCATAAATCTGGGTATTGAACCAATTTGTGTGGGTACATAATTTAAGTCTCTGGCTTTTGTTTTGTGTTCATTAATTTTATAACCTGAAAAGACTTGAAACTGTCTCAAAATACTCCACAACACTATGTCCTTTTCTGAATTTATTAGGTAGAAAATAGTATCATCTGCAAATAAAGGCAATTTTTTTCTTGATAACCATACCAATTGTATCTTGTATTTCTGAGTTCCTTATTGTCTTTGTCAGTGGCTCTAAATATAAAGCAAATAAAGAAGCCACCCCTGCCTGGTTCCTCTCTTCAGACACAGCTAAGAGGAACCCTCATGATTTAATTTTTGCCGACAATCCTTCATATATCCTTCTAGTTAAACTTATTATTGTATAAGGGAATGCAAATGCTTACAATGCCTTACTCATAAAATCCATCAGCACTTCATTATTGTCCACAACTTCTCCTCTGGTTGATAAAAATATACGTGATCTGTATATAAAACTAAAGGGACTAAATATTTTTCAATGCTGGTATCTTGCTATCCATATCCATAGGCAAGAGCTTTCAGTTTCAGAGTTGTTATATTATATTTTTTCATCTCTTCCCATATGTCCTTAACTGCCATAACTGAATCATTTTCTAATCCATACTCTTAAATACTTCATTTTATCTTGTCCCCATAAATATATCTATTGCTGGAGCAATTCAGGTGTGGTTACATAGTTTACACTGAGATGCCCTTTTCCAATTTTATCAGGTACAAAATTTATATAATCTGCAAATAAAGCCAACTTTTCTTGATTACCATAATACTGCATCTCTGAATTTGAGTCCCTTATTGTCTTTGCTGCTGGCTCTAAATATAAAGCAAACAACAAAGGGTAAAGAAGACACTACTGCCTGGTTCCTCTGTTCAGACACAACTTGTCAGAAAAGAACAGTCCCACTTTAAGCTTTGCCTCCAATCTGTTATACATTGTATATAAAACGTGTACACACCCCTGTTAAAATGCCAGGTTTTTGTGATGTAAAAAAATGAGACCACCATAAATCATTTCAAAACTTTTTCCCACCTTTAATGTGACGTATAACCTGTACAATTCAATTGAAAAACAAACAAATCTGTTAGGGGAAAAATATAAAAAATAAAGTACAATAAGGTGGTTGCATAAGTGTGCACACCCTTAAACTAATACTTTTTGAAGCACCTTTTGATTTAATTACAGCATTCAGTCTTCTTGGGTAGGAGTCCATCAGCGTGGCACATCTTGATTTGGCAATATTTGCCCACTTTTCCTTGCAAACGTGCTCCAAATCTGTCAGATTGCGAGGGCATCTCTTGTGCACAGCCGTCTTCTGGTCACCCCCCAGATTATCTATTGGATTTAGGTCTGGGCTCTGGTTGGGCCATTCCAAAACTTTAATTTTCTTCTGGTGAAGCCATGCTTTTGTTGATTTGGATGTATGCTTGGTGTTATTGTTGTGTTGAAAGGTAAAATTCCTCTTCATCTTCAGCTTTCTATCAGATGCCTGAAGGTTTGGCCAAAAGTGACTGGTATTTGCAACTGTTCATAATTCCCTCCACCTTGATTAAAGCCACAGTTCCAGCTGAAGAAAAGCAACACCAAAGCATGGTACTGCCACCACCATGCTTCACTGTGGGGATGGTGTTCTTTTGGTGATGTGAAGTGTTTTTGTGCCAAACCTACCTTTTGGAATTGTGGTCAAAAAGTTCAGTCTTGGTCTTATCAGACCATAACGCATTTTCCCACATGCTTTTTGGAGATTTGATGTACTGTTTTGCAAATTTTAGCTGGGCCTGGATGTTTTTCTGTGTAAGAAAAGGCTTCCATCTTGCAACCCTACTCCATAGTCCAAACATATGGAGAATATGGGAGATTGTTGTCAAATGTGGTACACAACCAATACTTGCCAGAAATTCCTGTAGGTCTCTTGGCAGCCTCCCTGATCAGTTTTTGTCTTGTATTTTCATCAGTTTTGGAGGGACGTCCAGTTCTTTGCAGCATCACTATTGTGCCATATTTTCTCCACTTTTGATGACTGTCTTCACTGTGTTCCATGGTATATCCAATGCTGTGGAAATTTTTTTGTACCCTTCTCCTGATTGATACCTTTCAACAATAAGATCCCTTTGATGCTTTATAAGCTCTCTGTGAACCATGGCTTTTACTGTAGCAGGCAACTGAGTAAAATGTCAGGAAAATCCTACTAGGACAGCTGAACTTTATTTGGGGTTAATCTGAGTCTCTTTAATTGATGGCAGGTGCGTACCCAAGAAGACTGAATGCTGTAATTAAATCAAAAGGTGCTTCAACAAAGTATTAGTTTAAGGGTGTGCACATTTATGCAGCCAGCGTATTGTACGTTTTTTATTTTTTATATTTTTTTCCTCTAACAGATTTGTTTTTCAATTGAATTGTACAGGTTATAGGTCACATTAAAGGTAGGAAAAGTTTTGAAATGATTTATGGTGGTCTCATTTTTTTATAGCTCAAAAAAACTGGCATTTTAACAGGGGTGTGTACACTTTTTATATCCACTGTATATTCTCTTAATTAACATTATTGTATCAGAATTTGCAAATGCTTTCATTGTCCTACTCATGAAATCCCAGCTTAGTGTCAAATGCTTTTTGTGCATCAAGACCCACCAGCAACAGCAGTATTTTCTTACTCTTTGCTTCCATTTGGATCATTGTTCTATTAATGTTGTCTACAAAACATCATCAATCCTTATCTATCAATTTTCTCAATACCTTATCCATATCTATCAGTTTTGTCAACACCTTTGTCATTCTTTTAGCTGTTATAGATTAACGCTTTATAATCATGGATCTGAAGTTGTCTTCATTTGCTCTTGAACCTGTGGGATATGGATCCGGGACGGAACTGACTCAGCCACCTTTTACCAGTATCTGATTTGTGCTCCAAGCTCTTCTCCTACCCGCAATGCCCCTGTCTCCTTTCTCCCTTCTGATCTCATTTGCCACATGTAACACTAACATATGATGGTCCATGCTCTAGGCAGTTTTTGGGCAAGTGTTTGTGTTTTAACTATACCTTTCTAACTTTCTATCTCCCCATTCACTCTTTCCTTCTTCTTGCCCTCAGGTGTCTGTCGTTAGGTTAAAAAAAATAAAGTCCTTTTTGCTTTTCCTCTCTACTTTTCTTCTCTAGAGTGTGTGTGTGTGTGAGTGCTTGGGACACTCTCTCCATTTTCCATGGCTGAGATACCCAAATCATTTTCCAGAAAGTGTTCGGAGTGTAGCCATAAGCTCTCCCCAGTGGACGTCACACTCCCTGTGTAGTTTAGGTGTCTCACACCTCAAATCCTCCTGCTCGATCTGTGCGTGGTTCAATCCCTGCACACTGGTCGACAGGAGGAATAAGCTCATCCTTAAGGGCGTCCTTCCTCCTCCTACCATGGAGGCCCCAGCTTCTGCTTCCTCTGCTGTTTCCTAAAGCCCAGCCTCTGGGACTCAACCTCCCGCCAAGAGGACCAGGACAGACAGAAGCGCAAGCATAGGGAACTGGGATAGGCAGAGGAAGCGATTTCCCCCAACTGTGCTTCCTCAGCTGCCACCAGTGAAATCTTGCCTGGCTCCCAGCTGGGGTTCTTCCTGGCTCCATTCTTCTTGCTTCTTCCCAAGAGCCGGAGGTGTCTTAGGTCCATTCCCTGGTGTTAGTTTCCACTCACCGCCTCTCTAGGCTGGTGTCACTGGCCTCTTCTGCCAGATCCACCCGCAACTTCTCTGAAGCCGAGGTGGACAGGATGATGCAGAGATTCAGCCGCACACAGATTCAGATGGGAGTCTTGACTGACCCCTCCCCATCCAAGGCTAGGGGCATGCAGTCAACCTTCATCCTGATCACTCCTTCTCCGATCCAGCCCCCGGCTTTGGAGTCTTTGGGTCTGAGGCCCATCTGTGTCGGGGTCTGCACAGATGGTAGCCTGTACCTCAACGCTGACCATTGTCTTGAGCAGGTAGACTCCAACAATCTTGGAGTCATAGCCTCTGCGCCGGATCCGACATAGTGTCGGCCTTGAGTTTTTCGAAACCAAGCTGTCCGCTAGGTGTCTCTGCTCCTTGAGGTTCGGCTCAGCCTCACCAGTTGGTTCAGGGGATTACGGACCCAGACACGGTCCCAACTGCAGGGGTGCATTCTCCTCCTGCTTTCGACATGGTGGAGAGGGTCCTCTCAGTTCCATTGAGACCCATGATGTTTTCGTCCTTGGAGTCCGTCCTGGCTCCCTCTGTATCTGGTCCGGATTCCTCCATCTCAGTCCCTCAAGGACAGCCTGCTGCACTTCTGCCCAGGGGAGTTCTCCCATGGGAACAGCTTGATATTTTCCAGTTCTTCTCAGAGACCCCCCCCCCCCCCTGAGGAGGTTCCTCAAACACACGTGTAAAAGGAGGCACTTAGACACTCCGCCAGAGTCCCTCATGGAGGACACCGGCTTGGCGCAAGGGGAGAGTTCCCTCTGGTCACCCCCAGAGGACGTCTCCTTTGCAGACATCATTGAGCTCCGTCAGCACTGGGGGGGGGGGGGTATGTTCAAAAACTTAAGCCTGACAAGTTGGTGTTCCTGGAGACATTTGGTGCAGTAGCCTCTACATCTTGCATGTCCCCCCCCGCAGATCCCCTTATGGATCTTATTACATCTTGGGCGTGGAAGGAGCCCGATACAGTGCAGCCTATCCCCAAACGCCCTGATAAGATCTCTCTGTGCCCCATCTGGTAAACTACACTGGTTGAAATGGTTGAAGGGATCCCCGGAAGATGCCTTGATGGTGGCTGCGGCCACCAAGAAGGAGCTCACGCAGGAAAGCTCCATGGGCCATCCTCTGGACTGAGAGTCTAGGACCATGGACCATTTTAGGAACCTGGTCTATGCTTCAGCAAAGTTCTTGATACGTGCGCTGAACTACATGGCACACATGATTAGGCTTCAGCAAGACCTAGTTAAAGAGGTCACCAAGTCTACACCGGGGTCCATGTTGGCAGAGGAGAAGGTTTTCTCCTCTTGGATGGCCACCCTCACCTCCATTGCCAATACCTCTGTGTGGCTTCTATCTCACGCTACTGATGGCACCGCTAGAGCAGGCGTTGCCATCAGATGTCATGCCTGTCTCTGACTTTGTACCTTTTCGGAGCCCTTCAAGATGTCTTTTACAATTGCCCCATATGATGGTTCCACTTTTTTTGGAAAGATAGTACGTGACACACTGGTCCAGAGCGAGAAGGATGGGAAGACTCTGTATGCTGTTGGAATCTGCTTCTCAACCCCTCAACGAACCTTCTCAAGGAATCAGCAAGGGGTGAAGAAGATGTGGTTCCAGAAGTCTCAGGGTTATTCCCAGGATGCTCAGGACTCTCCTTCCTGCAGAGGGGGATTTGGCAGATGCTGCCTTAATGGCAAAGGGGGTCCAAGGAACCAAGGGTCTCTACATTCTTTCCCAGTCAGGCCTTTGCAGCAGCCCTGAAGGGTTGCCCGGCTGCTCATCCCTGGAGGCACTCTAGGGTCGACCTTCGCAACAGCCTGGGAGTCCATCACAGAAGATCGTTGGGTGTTGCAAATTGTATCCAGAGGATATTCAGTCCCTTTCACACAGAGATCACTCCCTCTCAAACATCTCCTGGATGTTCCAACCGTGCAAAGGGAGGATGCAGCAGTGGAGATTTCCAAGCTCCTCGAAGAGAGTCGTCCAATCCATTCCCCATACCAGTCCGGATTAGGCATCTATTCCAGGTTGTTTAGTGCCAAAGAAGACTGGAGACTTGTGACCAATCCTGGATCTGTCAACCCTAAATGTGGCAGTTGCCAAGATGAAATTTTGGATGGTTACACTCCAGTCTATCCTCCCCTTCTTGCAGGAGAATGGATGTGCTCAGTGTACCTCCCGAACACGTACTATCACATCAAAATGGAAAGATGCTCTTGGAGGTTCCTTCTCTTCCAGCTGGAGGCCAATCATTACCAGTTCAGAGCGCTACTTTTTGGTTTCACCACAGCCCTCAGCGGGTTCACCAAAGTCATTGCAGTGGTAGCTCGCGTGCGACTGCAGGGCTTCAAAGTCTTTCCCTACCAGGACGATTGGCTCCTTTCAGCTCACTCCAGGCATAGACTCTGCCAAGCCAGGGATTTCCAAGTCCCGACCACCCACCAGTTTGGCATCACCATAAATCTCAGCAGATCCCTGTTAGAACCAGTTCTAGTTCTGGATTTCATTAAAGTGCAGTTAGACAGCATTCAGATCAAGGTTTTTTTTGACACCAGACAGACTTCAGCCCCTCAAACATCATATCGTGTGCATCCTTCAAGCCCAATCTTCCTGAGTGGAATTTTGTCTTGAGAACGGTGAGGTCAGTGGTGGCCATGATCACCCTCTTACCCACAGCTCGGTTACATATGAGAGTGCTCCAATAGACTCTAGCGTGCCAGTGGTCATTTTTGGACCTACCGTTCTCCCATCCTGTGTGTATCTTGAGCCTGAAGGGATTTTCTTCTTTGGTGGATTCAGTCCCCGGACCTGATGTCGGGTCGTCTCTTTATTCTTCCTTCCCCGCTGACCACGGATGCCTCCCTACTTGGGTGGGGGTGGGGGGTATTGCTTGGGAAGGACAGTCCAAGTCACGTGGTCTGGAGACCCAGTTGTATATCAATGTCCTGGAGATGAGGGCAATGCTATTGGCTTTGCAAACTCTTCTTACCCATCTTCCTGTAGGGACGATTGCCATCCAGACCGCCAACATGTAGGTGGTCTGATACATCAACAAACTGGAGAACCAGATCTTATCCCCTTTGTCATGAAGCCAAGAGATTGTGGGAGTGGGCAATCTCCACCGGCTGTTTTCTGTTGGCAAATGCACATTCTGGGGAGATCCAACATTCTAGTGGACAGGCTCAGCAGCTCAATCCTGATGCATCATGAGTGGTCAGTGAATCCTTCAGTAGCAAAACAGATCTTTCTAAAGTGGGGTCAGCCTTGGTGCGATCTCTTCGCCTCTCCTTCCAATGCGAAGTGCAGTGAGTTTTCCCACTCTGAACCCCCCTCCGGGGAGCCTCCCACAGATGCTCTGGTTCATGCTTGTCCCTCCAGTCTTTTCTATGCTTACCCTCCACTTCCCGTGATTCCAAAGTTCATTCAGAAAGCGCCAATGGCTGGGGAGCTCAGTCATCCTCATTGCCCCCTTCTGGCCTTGCCATGTATGGTCCCCCTTCTCTGTGGTCTCATGCAGTGTGTCCTCCCTCGACGCTGGATCCCTGTCCATATCTGATTTCACACCCCTCAGGGATTCCACATCCAAATCTGGCCAGCCTGAAGCTTACTGCTTGGTCTCTCCAGTTCCCATGATAGTTAGGACTCCCAGGCTATCTTCTCAGGTTGACGATATTGGTATCTGCTCTTAAATCTTCCACTTGGAAGGTTTATTCTAGCATGTGGAAGCATTTTTCAATTTGAGCATCTTAATGTGACTTGGATCCTTTTACTGCACCCAACCCCCCCCCCCCCCCCAGTGCCTGCTATTTTAGAGTTTTTGTCAGGTGTATTTCAACATGGTGCCAGCTTTTCTGTGGTTAAGGTTCAGCTGGTGGCTATTTCTAACTTCCACATAGTGGATAATTCAGCTTCCCTAGCTTCTTCTAAGCTCTGTAAAGGCTTTTTGAAGGGCACTTTTCTTGAGCCACCAGTCGAGGACCCAATGCCTCTTTGGGACCTTACTTTGGTTCTCCAAGCCTTGGTTTCTTCCCTCATTGAACCTGCTGCTTTGGTGAATTTGTAGTTCTTTTCTCGGAAAACAGCATTCCTGATTGTCATTACATCAGCTAAAAGAGTGTCTGAGCTTCAAGCCTGATCACTTAAGCCTCCTTATATGATCTTCTATAAAGGCAGGGTGTCCTTGCGCACAAATCCGTCCTTCCTTGTGAAAGTGGCCTTGGAATCAATCTCCCTTTTGTTCTTTCTGAACTTTCAGAATAAGGGAGTATGAATTGCACCTGCTAGATGTTCCTAGACATTTACAGTTTTATTTGCACAGAACAAAAGGCCTTTCGCAAGTCTGATCGACTTTTTGTTTCCTACTCTAAGCCCTTTTTTAGGGAAACCTCTATTGAAGGTCACTATTGTTCATTGGAGCTCTCAGCTCATACTTCTGGCGTATTCAACCAAAGGATTGTCTCTGCCGGGTCATGGTAAGGCACATTATACTAAGTCTGTGGCTACTTCAGCTGCCTTTTGGCCCAGAGTTTCTTTGGATGAGATTTGCTCTGCGGCTACATGGACATCTTCTCTTACTTTCATTTCCCTTTACAAGTTGGACCTTCTTTCCAGAAGCAGGGCATCCTTTGGCTCAGCTGTGCTCCGGAATATCCTTTCATGAGGGCCTCCCAGGTGTTTGGTAGCTAGGAACTCTGTCCCACAAGTTGAAGAGCAAATGAAGACAACTTAAGATAAAGAACTTATGTACTCACCATAACGTTCCATCTGAGTTGTTGCTCTTCATTTGTCTTCAACCGTCCCTCCCTCCTTCCCTCAGCCTTATGGTGGGCTGTGTGGTTATCTGACTGTAGAGACATGTCTCTTTTCTTTGGCATATCTGGTAGTTTATTATGTTATCAAAGAGAGGCAGGCTAGCGAGTACGGTAGGTGCACAGGCCAGACAAACTGTAGCAAACATCAAAAAAAGAGCCAGCACCTTGGGAGCATGAAGATTTATTCTAAGAACCAGACTGGTTTCAGCTTGTAGCTTTCATCAGTGGTACATTAACACTTTTCTACCAATTTATTGTGCTTCACCATGTTTACCTGATCATCTCTGCTTACTGTTAATTGAGTCCCATCTATATCTAGCATTGGCATACTTAAGTCTTCTATAAATATTTCCATTTGTGCGCGCTCTCTTGATTACCACATTTCTTTTCTTCATACACATTTTCATAAAATGTCTCAAATAACTCTAATACCTCTACAGGATCTCAGGTTATTTTTCTTGTTATAGGCTCCTTAATTTTCACAACAACCCTTTCCATATTCTGTTGCCTAAGTCATTGTGCTAAAAGTTTTTGTGCTTTGGAGTTATCAAAACTATTTTTTAACAGCAATCTTTATAAACTCATACATATTATCTAGAATACTGTATTTTCTGTACAATTGTGCCTCCTCTTATTCTATCAGATTGCCGTTATTCTGCAATTCTTTAACCTTTGTCAGCCCCTCAAAATAATACCGGTTACCATATCTTTTTTCTACTCTATTCATAAACCCCACTTTCACTTTATCCCACTCACTAGCTATAATTTCTGAAGAAATTTCTATCTTTCCTAACAACTTTCAAATAATTTCCACTACCCATTCCTTAAAGTTCTCTCATTTTAGCAGGTATCACCAGTGTCTCATTTGAACTTCATTACCTTGCCTTTTTATCCTAATTTTTATTGGCACATTATCTGAAATAGTTATTAGATGTGTGTTGAAGCTTTCAATTAAATGTGCATGTTTCTGTGAAATATAATTTGACTTAGTCTCTTCCAGTTATTGTACCTTGGAGAATAATATGTAAATTCTCGAGAGTTGCTGTTATTGAATTCATGTGATCCATGCCAGATATTTTCAGGTCTATGTTAGATGACCGAACGTTCCGATATTCGAATCATAGATGGTCGGCATCATATGATCGAATGTCGGAAATGTCGAAGGTGGAAGTCAACGGCTTTTCACGTACAGAATGGGAAATTTTCACTTTTTGCACTGAAGTGCGTTCTCGGAGTTGGTATATTTAAGTAGGGGGGTTTGGGGGTGCAGGGGGTCTTGCCCCCCTGCTCAGAGTGTTAAGGTAAGACTTTTTTTTATTATTATATAGTCGATGTTTCAAACTTCCCTCATATGAGTTTGCTCATGTGAGGTTCGAAGTTTTGAAACTTCGACTATATAATACAGACCCATATTTTCATAAGTTTCTTCAAAAATCTACCCTCTCTTGTTATATTTTCCATTCTAGGTCCTTCTGCTAATATTTCCTGCTGAAAGCAGATTTATTTCTCCCAAAATTCTTCTTAAATTCTGTAGTAGCAATTTTAGGTGGAATATAAACCCGTGCCAGCGTAATCCTTCTCCCTCACTACTGTAAATCTACCATTATCTTTTTTTTCTCTTCCACCACTATTGTACTTCCTCTAGCAATTAGTAGAAGTATTCCCCTTTTCCCAGGATGAAAAAGCTTTTGATATATTTGGGGGTAAAGTGTATTCTTTTGCCACAGTTATTTCTAGAATTTATAATTATCAGTCTTGCATATTTCAATTTTACTTGCATCTTTTTGAGAATGGGAACATTATAGCTAATTTTCCTTTTTTTTTTTTTTTTTTTTTTAGGAAAGGCTTTCATGAGTTCCCTCATTGCTTCTGCTTCTGTGTCTCAAGTCACCAAACACTCTTTGAAGAGTGCTTCTGATATAGATGGAGAAGCATCTTCTGCTAAGTTCCTGAAAAAGTGTAATGAGAGAGAGAAACTGATACAGGGAGTTACTCAGAATTTTAAGCCTTCCTTCTGATAATTTAAGGTTTTATAGTTGCCTCACACCTTTCTTAAAAAAAAGAGAATATGCAGACAGAGCAAGCTTGTGTCAAGTAGACATTCAAAAAATGGCAAGTGGGCTTCAAAAAGGAAAGGAGAAAACCCCCCTTGCTCCAAGTTGTTCAGCATCTCCTGACTGCATTTGATCCAGCTCTTGGATGGTTTGATTCAGCTGTGTGGAGCACCCCAAGTACATCTTTTTGCCTCTACTGACAGCAATCAACTGGCAAAATTCTGCTCTGGGATTCCTTACAAACAGGCTGAAAAACACATGCATTTTCATTTCCTTGAACAATGTTTATGCCTTTCCACTGATACCCAGAGTCCTTCTTGAGGCAGCAGTGATTTTTTTTTCTTTTGGAAATGGCCAAGGGCATTTACCGCAAGCTTCTTCGTAGATGGTACCTACTAACATAAAACAGGGGTTGATACACCCCAACTTGAAACATCGTCAGCTAGTTTCCTGTTTGAGTACTAATACCTTTTAGGTACCTATTTTCAGGGAGCATGCAGTTAGGTATTAAGGTTTGGGTTCACTTCTGTAACACTTCCATTTTTTCAGTTACATCAGACTTTGCATGTTGGTTTCCTTTCATTCTTTTCCATGAAATGCAGGTGACAGGATTTTAAATAAGGCATACACCCTCCGCAACAATTAATGACATTCTTCTGCACAACAGAAGATCTGATGTCATTTTCATTCATTCCTCGACAGATAGGTTCCAGATCCAACCTCAGACTGCCTCGGCCACATTTCTTTCAGACTCTTGGCTCTGTTGAGCTCCTCCCTTTACCTATAATGCCCCACATCCTTGTATTACCTCGGGTCTCATTTACTGCATTCGCATTTCAGATGCGGATTGCATTTTCTTGAGCTCTGGGCTTAGATATTTAAATTTTTGAGTAAAAGTAGAGTTGTGTTTCTTATTGAGCCTTTTTTCTATCTGTTGTTGTACTCGTTTGTAGCCCTATCCTCTGTTTACTCATTTTTTCTGTGCGATTATAAAGTTTTTTCTTCTTACCTTCTACTGTTGGGTATTTCACAATACCATTGCTGGTATTTCTTTATCCTTTACCCATCTTTTGGGCATTTCTTTAGTGCCATTGCTGGTATTATTCTAACATTTGCATCCGATGTTGTTAATCTTCATTCCATTCATCACTGATGGGTTGTTGGTTCCGTCCTCTGAACCGAGTCGGCCTTATACCAAGCTTGCACCAGCCAAAAACTCTCAAGCTAAGCTTTTATCCATAGTACCCTTCTCCCTGTTACCTCCAATCTTGTTTGCCGCCTAGCCGTAAAGCAGCATCCAAGCATGCTGTCAGCTAAGTTGAACTTTTTTGATATTTACTAGAGTTTTGGTAGTAATTTCTTATATTTCTCCATTCCTTTGCCTAGCTTTCACTGTCACTAGCATTTCCCCTTTTACATTCAGTTTTCTTCCCTATTTACCTTTCGGTAACTTTAGTCCTGTTGCTGGTACAGCCTTCCTCCCTACCCTTGTGGTAATCCTTATATACCGTTGCTGGTATTCCTCCCTTTTTTTTTTATTGTAATAATTAAAAAAAAAATATATATATATATATATATATATATATATATATATATATATATATATATTTTTTTTTTTTAATCTTTCTCTCTGCATTTTATCCTGTTTAGTATGTCTGAAAAGAAGGGAACATCAGGCTTCAAACATTGCCTGAAATGTTCTAGGAAAATGCCAAATTGTGACTTGCATGTGTACTGTTTGGGAGTGCCTCAACTCTCAGTACAACCACCATGCTCTATCTTTAGTACCCGTACTATAAATGAATGGAAAAATAAATTAATTCTGAAGGGCTTTCTTAAGTCTTCCTTTTCAGAGGCTCTTTCTGTGTCAGACGGCTCACCCCCCTCCTAAAAAAGAGAAAACGAGACCCCACTCTGTGCCTTCTTCACCTTCTGATGTTTTGAATAAGCCACCTAAGCCTAAGATGCCAAAATTGTCATCGGAGCCGAAGACAGTCTCTTTGACACCAGCCTAGGTTCCACCTACTGTTCCTGTTTCCTCGACGCCTGTTTCGGTGTTAGTAACGTCTGTGGCACCAATTGTCACATCCTCTTCGGTGCAGAGTGCTGCTTCGGCACTGAGCTTGCCTCCGGTACCACTGACTACAACTACATTCATTACTGAGCCACCGATGGTCACTGCCACCCCCCTCCCCTTCAGTACCTACTATCGTCATGGCACCGAATCTGCCTTAGGTACCCATGACTACTATGGATGCTGCACTCCCTGTCTCCAGACTTGAGACAGTGGTTCCGTTGAACACCACAACATGGACCCGATACTCCCCGTTGGTGGATCCCTTTTTGGGGCAGATATATATAGCCCCTTCCTTAAATGGCCAGAACCCCTGTCAGGGATATCCACTAGATCCACCAGGAGCCTTTCCGAATTTGATGTGGTGCACCTTGTGGACCAGCTGCTGACAGCCAGGGGGTTCCCACACCTAAGACCCAACCACCTGCCGGACTTGAGACTGTTTCTCCATGGACTCCATCTTACTCTCCTCCTTTGACCTCTTTGCAGGTTTCAAAGCCTTCGATTCCAACTCCTTTTTTGGTACCCACATCCTCTGTGTGGACCTCACAGTGGCCCCGGGACCGACCCTTTGACTTCGACCCAGGATTGGACGGCAGGCTCTTCGGTGCCGAGTATGGTCCCAAGTGTATATATGGTTTCATCCTCTGTGCCAGGAGCCCTGTATGCACCGATCCCTCTTGAGGCTCCTCTCTTGGGGGTGGGGTGTGACCCCGGTTCCGGGCTCCTATCCCTCTTTGGGCCAGCCTGCCTTCCGAGCGATGAAGAGAACACTTGCTTCTGGAAGCAAACCACTGATGGAACCCCAAATGTCTCCTCCCCCTGAGCTGCAGCTCTCACAAGCTACCACTTTGGGACAGTGAGCAAGAGATCCACAGGAAATCCTACTGCAGGGTGGCCCCTCTTCCAAGTCCTCCGCAGAAGTTCCCACTGAGGAGATGCCATGGAAGTCGTGCAAGAGGAAGCATGTAGAGGAGTCTCTTACAGAGGACACAGATTACTATGGATGGGAAAGGGTCCCCATTGTCACCCCTCTAAAGATGTCTCCTTTGGGGACAGCCTTGAAATAGTGAAACAGAGCGGTAGCCAGAAGCCCAAAATCCTTCCAAGGAACCAGTTTTCCTGCAGGCCTTTCGTGCTCGTCCATCTACCTCTTGGGTGACCCCTCCTGCAGCCGAGCTAGACCAGCTCGTGGTGCAGCGGGCCTGGAAGAATCCGGACTCTGTTGAGCCAATCCCACGGACACCAGATAAAATTCTACCACCCCCCCCCCCCAGTTGAGCCCACATTGGTATAAAGGTTTACCAGTCGATGCTATGATGATGGCGACTGCCGCAAAGAAAGAGCTCGCTGAAGTGAGCCAAACTGTTCACACGCCAAACAGGGAGTCTCAGGTGGTAGACAGATTAGTGAAGTGAGTGTTTGCTTCATCGACCTTTGTCATATGGTCCTTGAACTATCTGGCACATTTTACGATGCTCCAAAGAGACTTGATCTCAGAACTCTCTGGAACTCTATCAGGACATGTGTCTGACTTGGTGAGTGACAAAGTTGCCTCGCAGCTCGCGACCCTGGAATCAATATCAAACTCGTTCATGAGGTTAATATTCCATGCAACCGAAGCGGTGGCAAGAGCTGCGGGTTCAGGCGTAGTTATGAGACGTCATGCCTGGATGCGCCTGTGATTTTGCAGACCCCTTTACGTCTTCCTTCCTGAACGCTTCAATCAAAGCGTTTACCCTGTTTGGCCCAAAAGTGAAGGACACACTAACCAGGTGTGAGGAGAATGGTAAGACCCTGTCTTCCATAGGTGTTCGCTTTTCCACCCCCAAACGTTCCTTCTCTAGGAATCAGAGGAGTGGAAAGTTGTGGCACAAGAAGTCTTTCAGGGTTCATTTTGTGACACACGTGGTGAGTTCACTCCTAGAGGCAAGAGAGGGTAACTGCTGGAAGATGCCCCTACCAAGGCAGTGGGGCCCACGTAACCAGGGACCCAGAGACTCGTTCTCTGCACAGTCCTGTCATCGCTCCTGAAGAGCGGCCCAATTGCTTTCCTCTGGAAGCAATTGGGGACATTTCTGTCTGCGCCAGGTTGCCTGGCAATCAACCACCAATTCTGGGTGCAGAAGATAACCAGAGGTTACCACATCCCATTTGACTCTTACCCAAAGCCACTAAGCCGAATTCCTGATGTTCCCCCCAGTCAAAGGGAAGAAGCAGCCCTACAGATAAAAAGGCTCATCCAAGCAGTCCCTCCAGACCAGTGCAGATCCGGATTTTACTGTAGATTCTTTTTGGTGCCAAAAAGTCGTGGGACTGGAGACTGATTTTGGATCTCAGCAACTTAAACAAGTTAGTCAAAAAAAAAAAACAATGAAATTCCGCATGGTCACGGTTCGGTGCATTCTCCCCTTTTTGGAGAAGGTGATTGGATGTGCTCAGTGGACCTTCAGGATGTGTATTACCACATCAAAATAGACAAGTGCTCCAGAAGGCTACTTTGCTTCCGGCTGGGGGCCAATCACTACCAGTTCCGTGCTCTGCCCTTCGGACTCTATACAGCCCCCAGTGTGTTCACCAAATGCATGGCAGTAGTGACAGCTCACTTGAGACTGCAAGGATTCCGGGTATTTCCATATTTAGACGATTGGCTCCTCAGCGCCCCCACCAAGCATCTGCTGGTAATGGCCCTGTCTACATTTGTTAGACGTACACAAGCAGTTGAGATTCTATCTGGATAGGACAAATCCATTGTGCAAATCTGACCAGCTACTTGTTTCCTTTTCTGGCCCTAAAATGGGAAAGTCATTTTCTAAGGTAACCCTTTCTAATTGGCTTACAGACTATATACTCCATCTACTGTCATGAGAAAGAACCTATTCCTCAGAAAATCAAAGCTCAATCCATTAGATCTATCGCTATTGCTTCTTTGGATGATACCTGTGCAGCAGCTACATGGGCTACTCCTCATACCTTTATCACTCATTACAAATTGGATCTGGTCTTCAGGGGAAGAGCTTCTTTTGACTCAGTGATGCTCAGTAATATTCTTCCATAGGGCCGTCCAAGTGACACAAGGTAGCTGGGGACTCTGTCTCATCAGTGATGAATGGAATGAAGATTAACAACATCAGATAAAGAAGTTGTCTTACCATAATGTTCCATCTGTGTTGTTCATTCATTCATCACGTCCCACCCTCCTTCCCATTCCTAATGTTCCTTGGGGATACTTTGTGTCCAAGTCCTGAAATAGGATACTTGCACATAAACTGCCTCTGCTTTACTAATAACGGACAAACCCGATCTGAGACAACAGGGAGAAGGGTACTATGGGTAAAAGCTTAGCTCGAGAGCTTTTGGCTGGAGCAAGCTCGGTATAAGGCCGACTCGGTTCGGAAGACGGACCCAACAACCCATCAGTAACGAATGGGTGAAGATCAGCAACACAGATGGAACGTTATGGTAAGACATAACTTCTTTTTTTCTCAGTTTGTTACAAAAAAAATCTCCTTTTCTTTCGTAAAATTTTTCTTAAGGTGGCTGAAAATCCAACAGGGTTTAAAAAGTGCACTTCTTTTGGGCATAAGATTCCCAAGTCTGATTCCCACAGGAAGTGTACCTGCTGCTTTTTACGGGTTACAGGTTTCAGGCCTTAAGTGACCATCAGAACAAATTAGTTTTAAAGGGTTTGCTGCCGGCTTCTGTTGCTTCCTCTTTAGCTTCTTTCTCAGAGGGTCAAACCCCTACCAAGAAAGCTAGATAGACTATGAAGCCCAGGGCGCATAAAGAGCACTCTCCTGTCCTGTCTCCTAAATCTACTCCTGGATTGGAGCTACCTGCCAAACTACCTAAAGGTTCAGATCTGACCTCTTCTGATCAGACATCTGGGATGTCAACGTGTTCTCAGCACCGAAGTCCCTGCTTTCCTCCTGTCCCTGTTTCCCCTAGGTTCCAATCTTCATTCTTGCGGGACATCCAAAAATGTGTCACGTCGTCCTTCCACTTCATCTCTTATCAGGTCCTCCCGAAGCCTCTTTAATGATGAAGCAGCTCCTCAAAGGTGAGATGGGGATTGTACCGTCTCCATCTTCCATTAGATCCATGAGCCTTAAACCTGTATCCATTTTTATTACCTCTCCTTATCTGATCTCGCCAGTAATTTTGGAGCCCTCTGATCCAAGAGCCCCATGAGTTGAAGTATCTGATCCAAAGAGAGCTACTTTGACTGTGTTCCTGACTCATTTGGCACTGGTCCCCTTAGAGACCGATGAGTCTTGGAGCTGAAACATCGGCAGTGGGTCACAGTGGGGGAGATGTGTTCGACAACTCTGGTCTTACTCCATTGTGTCAGGAGCCCGGGCAGGGTCTGTGCTTGACAGCATCTGGTATTTTGGCTTTGGAGAGGCTGGCAGTGGCTTCTCCCAGCCCTTCTGCTTTCGAGGGGATGGAGAGGTTCTTCTCTCAACTGAGAGTACATTCTGCTCTTGCATCTTCGGATCCTACCCCCATACCTCCTTCAAATTCAACTTCTAAGCCTCATCACCCTGTCCGTCAAGGATAGCCGACCCATATGAGCTTCCTGGCAGTTCCTGCATGGGAACTTGCCCTATCTTCCAATACCTGTCCAGGTCATCCCACAGAGGAGGTTCCCTGGAAGCGATTGTGCAAAAAAAGGTACATAAATTCCCCTCGGGAATCTAACCGAAGAGACAGACTTCGATGAAGGGATGGGGGTCCCAAAGATCTCTACCAGAAGATATCTCATTTGGAGACATTCTAAAGATCCTTAGCCAGAAAGGTGGATGGTCTTTCATACCCCCTTCCCAGGAGGAGTCAGTGTTCCTAGAAGCATTTGGGTTCAGCCCATCTATTTCTTAGGCTACCCCTCTGGCAGACGACTTTATATATCTTGTGTCTCACTGAGCATGGAAAGAGCCAAATACTGTAGAACCAATTCCACATCATCCAGACAAGTTTCTTTTTCCACCCAAGAACTGACTTCATTAGAGTAAGGGAGTTCCTGTGGATGCCATAGTTGTGGTGGCAGCCACTAAAAAGGAGCTAGCTGATCAAAGCTCTTCTGTTCATACCCCATATAGAGAGTCCAGGGTGATGGACAGGATTATAAAGCGTGTTTATGCCTCAGCAATTCTTGTTTTATGATTGCTCAACTGTGTGACACATTTTACTAGATTGCAGAGAGACCTGATAAACTCTCTCAATTTTTTCCAGGGTCGATGTTGGTGGAGGAACTTAAATGTTTTTCATTGCAGCTAGCCACCCTTCAGTCAGTTTCCAATGCTTTCATAAGGTTAATTTCTTATGCAGCATAAGGTTCCTCACAGGTGGTGGGTTCAGGCATAGCCATCAGGCAACATGCCTGGATGTGTTTCTGTGACTTTGTGAATCCTTTTAAGTCTTCTTTCATTAGTGTTCCCTTTGATGGATATTCTTTGGCCCCACAGTAAAAGAAACACTTTCTCATAGTAAGCAAGATGGAAAGACCTTGTCTGCCATGAGAATAGTTTTTCTACCCCACAGGGATCCCTGTCTAGGAATCAGCATAGAGGTAACAAAAACATGGTTCTGAAGATCACAAGGACGTTTTCAGGAATCAAGAGGGGAAATGTCTCCCAGAATTTGGTGAGTGGGGTCTAACAGAATATGCCATCCTCGCTGCAGGCGAGGCCTGCAAAAGCAAGGGTTCTGAGATTTTTTCCAGTACATCCTTTCAGCGCCCCTGAAGGTTTATCCGACTGCTGTTCTCTGTAGGCAATTGGGGGAACACTTGTCTCTGCACCCGGAAGCCTGGGAATCTATCACAAAAGACCCTTGGCTGCAAAATATTATATACAGGGGATATTTAATTCCCTTTCTGCAAATCCCACTATTCAAACAAAAATAAATCACCCTGATGGTTCTACCTAATCAACAGGAGTTAGCAGGCCTAAAAGTTCAAAATTTCTAGACAAGAGTCATCCAAAAGGGCCCACCAGATCAGAAACAATGCGAACTTACTCACGGTTCTTTTTAATGCCAAAGAAAGCAGGGGATCTGAGGCCCATTCTCGATCTCATCAGTCTAAATCAGTTTGTAAAGAACCCAAAGTTCCAGATTGTCCCATTTCAGTCCATTCTACCTCTTCTGCAGAAGGACGACTGCCATGTGCTCTGTAGATCTCCAGGATGTGTACTATCATATCAAGATGAACAGATGCTCCCGAAGATATCTGCACTTTCAGTTGGGGGCTAGTCATTACCAGTTCAGATCACTGCCCTTTGGTCTCACCACATCCCCGAGGGGTTTGCCAAATGCATGGCAATGTTAGCATCTCATCTCTGACTGCTCTGATTCAGAGTGTTTCCCTGTTTAGATGACTAGCTCCTCATCAGCCCCAACCAGGTATATCCTCAAAAAGGCCAGGAATTGCTTATTCCAGTTATCAGTCTCTTCTGATCACAGTCAAATTATTCCAAGTCCCATCTACAACCGGTTCAAGTCTTTGAGTTTATAGGAACTCGACTGGATACCACCCATCAGTTGGCCTTTCTTCCATAAACCAGAGTACAGTTCTTCTGACTTCACGTCAGAGAGATACTTTCACACCCTTCTCCCCCAGTAAAACTGTTTTTTCAATTTTTAGGATCAGTGGCTGGTGCTATTAACTTACTACCAACTGCTCATTTCTACATGCAAATTTTTCAGTGGACCATAGCAGTTCAGTGGTCAGTTCAACAGCCTCTGTTCCATCCTTAAAAACTTTCTGGGATTTACAAAAACTCCCTACTTCAAATGATCAAGTCTGACAAAGTTTGTCAGGGTTGTTCCTTTGTATTCCCACCCCCCCCCCCCCCAGTAGCCGCAGTGACCACGGACGCCTCCCATTTGGGGTGGGAGTGGGGAATTACTTAGGATGGACTATCCAAGGCACATGGTACCCAGAAAAGACCAATTTGCATATTAATGTCCTAGAGATGAGGGCAGATGTTAATCGTGCATACAGCTGCAGTCATAACAGATGGGTTCTCCTGCTGTCAGGCGGGTCCTTGGTCGGCCGAATTCCAAAGTCTAGGTCCGGCGTTGGTTGTCGTCGCTTCTTCCCTGACGTCAGTGCGACAGGGGTATAAAAGAACCAGCCAACGCCATTTTCTTCAGTCTTTCTTGCCGCACGGTGCCCGAAGCAGAAGCAGTTCGCAAGTGCCGGTCGGCCAGCTCCTGAAATTACGAAAATTTTGCAACCGAAGTCTTCTTGAAAGCTAAGTACCCCGTTGGGGAAACTTTTCTTGCCTCAGACCAATGTCAGACAAAGTTAATAATTACATTTCATGTGGGAAGCAAATAGATTTTCATTCCCTCTGCATTCCTTGCTTAGGCCCAGACCACAACGTCTCGGTCTGTCGTTTTTGTGCTACATTCAACAAACGCACCATTAAGCGTCGGGCGGAGTTCGCCCAGCACTATTTTGGCAAAAAATTTAACTATATTATGTCGTTGGATACTCCAACTCCAGTTTTGTCTAAAAAACGCAAAGATAAGGACCGACACACAAGGTCCACGGCCTCTACCGACACCACGCCAAAGCCAACTACAGGTGGTCTGGTTCTCAGCGAGGCGCCTACGCAGCCCCTGCCTACCGACAACACTTCATTGGCGGTGTCTTCTGTGCCCGAGGTCGCAGGCTCCTCGGCCCACACCCCGACTACAGATACCGAAGCCACTCTTGGTGGTGAATCTCAAAATGTAGACAGGTCTGCCTCCTCTCAAGGTGTCTTCAGACCTTCCTCTTCTTTTTCCATCAAGGATTTCACCAAGTTTAAATCAGCCATGCATTCTAAGAGACAAGCTACACAGGGCCCTTCTCCTGGCCCCATGCCTAAAAAACAGATGCTTAAAATGGCTGAGGATTTGATTACTCTTATCAGGGGTTCTCAACCCCCACCGGACAAAAGGCCCAGAGTGGAGGAAGAATCCCCCTCCTCTGACCAGGCCTCCATTATTTCAGAGCACTCTGATGAACAGGAACATTCTTACTCCCCTTTTGAGGATTCTGATGCAGAGGAGTCCATTCCCTCTGTCTCCCCCCCCAGAGGATTACTCATTTGGGGAAACCTTGCATACCTTAAGGGAACACTTCCACTGGGAAGGCCAAGAGTACTCTGATTCCAAGAAAAGGCTTAGGGATTTTCTCTTGCTACCTCAGCACAGGCCTCTGGCTATACCTCCTGTCTTAGACATACTAGATGATGTGTACTCGGAGGCCTGCCTTAACCCGGATTCCTTACCTCCAGCCCCAGTCAAGCCCGATAGGTACTACCATGTTCCTGACTCTCACCAATTTTTACATAAAAGCCATGCGGCTGACCCAGAAACTATCTCACAGGGCCCCAAGGGAATTAAGGCCTCCACTGCTAAAAATCCATTACCTTCCGAGAGAGATTCCAGATCCTTAGAAAGGTGGGGAAAAAAGGTATACACCTCGGCCACCTTAACCATGAAGGCATTAAACTGTCAGTTCCATATGCTAAAGTACCAACAGTTTCTGTTATCACAGTTGAGAAGTAAAATGTCACAACCTGAGCAACCAGACTTGAAGGAGTTGCAGGATTTGATGCATAAGTGCAGAACAAGTGGGTAAGCATACCTTGCAATGTGGTTTTGATGCTCTAGAGGCCTCATGTAGAGCTGCTGTTACAGGATCAGTGATACGTAGACATGACTGGCTCAAGGAGCAAACCTTACCAGATCATGTCAAAGCTAAATTACTAGATGCCCCTCTACAAAAGGATGTATTATTTGGCGTTAAAGCTGAGGAGGTATTAAAGAAAATGGAGGAAAAGGCTAAATCAGTGCAAACAGTGAAAGATTTTCTACAGGTACAACCTCCACGTTTCAGTAGAAATTGGCCTTCCAAAAATTGGTCATTTCCAGCCACGGACAGACCTCAAAGAGGTAGATACAGGGCCCGAGGGGCAGAGGGCAATCTCAAGGATCCTTTAGAGGCAGACAATGGCAAGCTCCTACACAGAAGTGGTGAGGATAGTTCGCAGCCATTCAGAAAACAAGCCCAATGACTTTCCCCTTTGCATGCCAAGCAAAGCTCAAATGGCAGCACCCTTAGGCGGAAAACTAGCATTATTTTCAAAAAATTGGCATATTGTCACAAAAGACAAATGGATCCTGGACATTATAAACAGAGGCTACAGATTCCATTTTCACACCCTTCCAAAAATGAGAGGCATGCCAAACCTGCCACACAATCAAAGGGCAGAGGCACAAAGACAAATTTCAGATCTCATGGACATGAAAGCTATTCAAGAGGTACCAACTCACAAACAAGGTCAAGGTTTTTATTCCAGCCTATTCCTGGTACCAAGGAAGGGAAAAGATTGGAGACCTATTTTGGACCTATCCATCCTAAACACATTTTTACTCGTGCCAAAATTCAAGATGCTCACATTACAGCAGCTTCTTCCCATGCTGGGCAAGGAGTCTTGGCTGGTAACATTGGACCTCAAGGAGGCATACCTGCATGTCCCAATCAGACAAAATTGCAGAAGATACCTCAGATTTCTTGCAGGTTCAACCCATTATCAATTCTCTGCATTGCCCTTTGGCTTATCTACTGCGCCCAGAGTATTCACGAAATGCCTGGCATCAGTAATTGCCTACTGCAGACTTCAAGGGATACAAATATACCCATATTTGGACGACTGCCTGATCCAAGCGGACAGCAAGCACATACTTCTGAAACATCTGGCTTTTGTAATAATGTTGTTGAATTCTCTGGGATACACAGTCAACAAAATGAAATCAAGGCTAATACCCTCTCAGAAAATAATTTTCCTGGGTGCCAACTTGGACACAAACACCCAGATGGCCTACCTCACGCCAGCGAAGCAGGGGCAACTAACTCAATACTTCAGAACACTAGCAAATTTCACCAGGCTGACTGCAATGAAAATCCTGCAGGCTCTGGGATTCATGGCATCTTGCATCCTACTAATCCCATGTGCAAAGCTGCATATGAGGAAACTTCAATGGTACCTGAAAAACCTATGGTCTCAACACAGCCACAGTTTGGAAACAATAATACCACTAATTCCATGTCTTCAAAAGGAATTTCTGTGGTGGGCTCAAGCATGCCAAACAAACACGTCTCCCATTCTGCAAGCCTCAAGCAAATCAAGTCATCACAGCAGATGCCTCGGACTACGCCTGGGGGGGCGCACATGACAGATCGGTGCATTCAGGGAAAATGGTCCCAAAAAGAAAAGCACCTTCACATCAATCAAAAGGAAATGCTAGCAGTAATAAATGCTATTATAGCTTTCAAAGACCTTCTGCATCCAGGTCAACTATTGATAAGGACAGACAACACCACAGTAATGTGGTACATAAACAAACAGGGAGGAACCCATTCATACCCCCTATGCAGGCTGGCCATGTCACTTTGGAACATGGCTCTTGAATTACAAATCGAACTTCAAGCACAGTACTTGCCAGGCAAGGAAAACACGCTGGCAGATGACCTAAGCAGAAATATGACAGATCCACACAAATGGAAGTTGCATCCTCAAGTTTTTACAGAGATAATTCAAGCATGGGGAAGGCCAGACATAGATCCCTTTGCCTCCCACAAAAATCACCAATTGACAAAATTCTGCTCAAGGACTTTTCATCCAAAGGCCTGGAGAGTGGACGCTCTCTCTTTCAGTTGGGCAACAATAACAGTTTATGCCTTTCCACCTCTTCCTCTGCTGCCCAAAGTTCTATTAAAAACCAGAGCAGACAGACCAAAGATGATTCTCATTGCTCCAGACTGGCCAAGACAACACTGGTACCCACTCCTGAGGAGCCTGACGCATTCCCTTCCATGGACCCTTCCTCTAATGCCTCTTCTTCTGACTCAGCACAGCTACAAAACTCTTCACAGTCAGCTGAAAACACTCAATCTGGCCGCATGGAAGATTCCTTAACATCACAACAGACCCTACTCTCCAAGGAGGTGCAGGATGTCATTTTGGAGGCCAGAAGACCTTCTACTAGAAAAGCTTACTCCGCAAAATGGAAACGGTTTTGTGCCTGGAATGAGAAAAAGGGCCAGAATCCTGGAAAACTGAATTTACCTCAAATATTACAGTATCTAGCTGAGCTGCTAAGCAGTGGACTTTCATTCTCCTCCATCAAAATCCATGCCGCAGCCATTTCTGCAGAATACAACACTGATCCACCTTTATTCTCTCACACCCTCTTAAGACAGTTCCTCAGAGGGGCTAAGAATATAAAACCTCCAAGGAAACAACCAATACCTGCTTGGGACCTTAATTTCATTCTAGAAAAGCTGACCTTGCCTCCTTTTGAGCCAGCAGCCTTAACAGATTTGCAATATTTGTCTTGGAAAACAGCTTTCCTTCTGGCTATCACCTCAGCTCGTAGGGTATTGGAACTACAAGCCCTCATGGCTGTGCAGCCTTTTATCATCTTCCATCAGGACAGAGTTTCCTTACGAACCAACCCGTCCTTTATGCCAAAGGTGGTATCCAGGATAGCTTTGAATCAGGCTATACACTTACCTACCTTTTACCCTAATCCTCAAAACAAAGGGGAGAGACTACTACATTCCTTGGACATCCACAGACAGCTGCGTTATTATTTAGACAGAACAAAGCCTTTCAGAAAATCAGAACAGCTCTTTGTGTCCTATGCTAAAGGAGTTCAAGGGAAGCCAATTTCCAAACAGACAATCTCAAAATGGATAGCCCACTGCATACGCTTTTGTTACTCCATCCATGGCAAAACTTTACCTGCAGGCATCGGATCTCACTCCACAAGGGCCACAGCTACCTCTGCAGCTTTCCTCAGAGGAGTTCCTACCAAAGATATTTTGGAAGCAGCCACTTGGAGTTCTGTGCATACCTTCTCCAAGCACTACCACCTACCATTATACTCCAAAACTAGAGCAGGCTTTGCCACTGCAGTCTTGCAGGGCATCCAGGCTCCTCCTAGTTCCACCTAGTGCCTACCACCTTTTTCTTAGCTTTGGGATTCTACCCATCTGTTATGACTGCAGCTGTATGCACAATGAACATAGTACAGTTTTGTACCTACCATAAATGTAGATGTTCGAGTGCTAATACAGCTGCATTCCAGGTTTCCCTCCCTCCTTCACCTCTTGGGACAGGCCTATTGGCTAACACCTCCTCATACAACCTGATTGGGGTATTCTTTTATGGTGTATTTGCTTGCAACTACTGTAGTTTGATTATATGTCATTGCTTTATTACACAAATTTATGTATTGCCTTCCTTCTGGGGGCACCTGACATCTGGGGCAAGAAAAACTGAAGAAAATGGCGTCGGCTGGTTCTTTTATACCCCTGTCGCACTGACGTCAGGGAAGAAGCGACAACCGACGCCGGACCTAGACTTTGGAATTTGGCCGACTGAGGACCCGCCTGACAGCAGGAGAACCCATCTGTTATGACTGCAGCTGTATTAGCACTCGAACATCTACATTTATGGTAGGTACAAAACTGTACTTTCTCCTAGTGTTGTGGACATTTTAGAACTCTCTCCCTCTAGGGGCAATTGCTATCCAGACAGACCGCATGTTGGTGGTTTTGTACATCAAACGGGGGGGGGGCACCTGGTCCTACCCAGTTTGTCGAGAAGGAGTAGAGAAGTGGGTGATCTCCTCCGACTGCTTTCTTCAAGCAACACATACCGTGAAATTCTTCAAGCAACACACATATGTGGAAATAGTGTGCTACCCAAGAAACTCAGCAGGGCGATTCTGATGCCTCATGAGTGGTTTCTCAATCAAGCTGTGGCAGAGAGAATTTTCCGTCAGTGGGGTCCACCTTGCTGCGATTTCTTTGCCTCTTCCTTCAACAAGTGCAACAGGCTTTTTGCCGTAATCCCTCCCTCAAGGGGAGTCCGTGAGAGATGCTCTGTTCCTTTACTCTTACTCCCCCCCCCCCCCCCTTGCCCTTGATGCCCAAATTTCATCAGAAAGCATTCCGGTTGAAGAGCAAGGTTATCCTCATTGCAACCTTCTGACCTCAGTAAGTATGGTTCCCCTTCCTTTGGTCTCATCTGCTATGTCCTCCTTGGACATTGGATCCCTTTCCAAATCTGATCACCCAGCTCACAGGGGATGGCTCACCTGGATCTTCAATGACACAAACTGACTAGAGGGTTTCTCCAATTCCAATGATGGCTAGACAGCCCAGGCTTTCTTCCCCAGTTTGCCACATTCTGTTACCATCCCAAAAAGCTTCTATTAGAAAAAAATATATAAAAGTTAAATGGAAGAGATTTTATTTAGTTTATCAGAAAAAAAATCATCCTTTTTCTGCACCTGTCAATGCTGTTTTAAATTTTCTTGCTTCAGCTTTTCCACCATCAAAGTTCAACTAGCAGCCAATTTCAGTTATCATACTGGAGGTTATGCTTTTCCCCTAGCCTCTTCCAAGTTATGCAAAGCCTTCCTTAAAGGAACTTTTTTGCTTCAATCTCAGATTGAAGATCCTACTCCAATATGGGACCTTAAGTTTTTATTGCAGAGTTTGACTCTGCTTCCCTGCGAGCCTTCAGCAAAGTCTGATCTCAAGTGTTTGTCCTGGAAGACAGTTTTTCTATTGGCCCTCAATTCAGCTAGGTGAGTTTCTGAACTTCAAGCACTTAATGCAAAGTCACCTTACTTGATCTTTCACAAGGATGGAGTTTATGTACTATTCCATCCTTTCTGCCCAGAATAGCCACTGAGGCAGACATCAACCAAGTGATCAACTTATCAGCGTTCTTTCCAAAGTTTTCTAATATATCACCTTTTAGATGTAAATAGGCAGCGTCATTTTTATCTTCATAGGATAAAGCATTTCAGAAAAACTGACCAGTTTTTCATCTCCTTGCCCCTAGTAGACTGGGAAAACCAGTCTCTAAGGTTACTTTAGCCAAATGGTTAACAGTTTGCATTTCTTATTTTTATTCTCAGTGAGGTTTGCCTTTGCGGGGACCTCCAAAAGCTCATTCCATTAGATCCATGGCAACTTCATCTCCTTTCTGGGCCAGAGCTTCTGTTGATAGTATCTGCGCTTTGGTCACTTGGTCCAGTGCTCATACTTTTGTTGCTCATTACAAATTCGATCTCATTTCCAGAAGTAGAGCTGCCTTTGATTCTGTGGTTCTTCAGAACATCCTTCCGTGAGGGCCAGTCAAGGATCTGATGCTATCCGTGTTATTGATCACAGATGGGTGTAGGATCCGACATCAGATTCGAGCCGACAACTAGGAATACAGCTCCTGAGCTCAAGATACTCTCCTTCCTAAGATCCCTTGCTATCCACAACCCTCTGATCTCATTTGCCACAATTTCCTTCAAGACATGCTTCCTGTAGCTCAAGCAAATAGGTTCAGATAAGTAGCCGTTTTTCAGTTCTTTTGGGGTTTTCTGACATCTCACGTCTCCTGCCTTACCTTCTATCTCCTGTGGGTAGTCCCCCCCCCCCCCTTTTTTTCCCAGGTTCCCTCCCTCTCTCTTCTTGCATCTCCAGTAGCCTTTTTTCTATTCCTTTTTCTTCTTTCCCCCACCCCGTTTTTACTGTTGTGAAGTGTGCAGGTGGTGTGTGCGCACGTGTGTCTGATGTCTGAACAGCTCACTGGTTTTAAAAGGTGATCCTCGTGCAGTCAGAAAATGCCGCATTTCGATTTGCACGAGGAGTGTGTACTGTCTGGGACAGCCACATCTGGTGATTGTGCCATTGGTGCCAGATTCAACCCCAGAGCCTCCTGGACCACAGGAGTAAGCTCCTGCTGAAAGACTTGGGCAAAAGGGAGTCCCTTGGTATCAGGTTCCCCTTCTAAACCTCCCTCGGATCCCAAGAGGAAGTCTTTGTCCTGGAGGGGATTCTCCTGCCAAAAAGCCGAGGTTCTCTGATCATAGCTCCCTGCATCTGAGACCAGCCTCCTTGGCTTTGGATCTGGGCTCTTCTGCTCTGAGAGCCCCGGCTTCCTTTGTCCGGATCCAAAACCTCGGTGGTCCTTTGATCCTAGCTGACCTTGACCTTCCTCTGATCCAGCCACAATACCCTCTGTATATCCTCTGATTCAAGCAGGCCTTCGGATCCAACAGTTTTGTCGGATCTGATCATTGCTGAATGCTCGTCCTCCAGACCTAGGAGATCGGATCTAGAACTTTCCAGCCGGGCTGCTTCTCGAGACCGTAAGCCCTCATCTAGGTTGGGCCATTCCTCACTATCTTCCTGTTCCATCAGGAGTCTCAGATATGGATAGGATGATGAGCTTTCTCAAGGCACAAAATGAGCTGGGCTTGTTGCCATCCCCTGCCCATTTCCCCAGGGGATCCTTGCCACCCACGGAACTCCTGCCTCCCCAACTGACCCATCTGGATTTGATTCCCCATGATCAGGGCATTCCTAAGGAGAGGCCAACAGTGTCTGGCATTGCTTCACTTCCCACACTGTCTGGGTCCCTGGCGGGTTCAGTTTTGTTCCCCTTGGAGCTAGCGGTGTTTTGGTCCCACTAGGTCGGTGGTGGCCACTGGGGAGTGGTGTTGGGACTGGAGCTTTCGGACTGTTCCCTACCATTGGGTCCTCCGCTTTGAACAGCTCAGGGCCGATATTGTCAGGGGATGTCAGTGCTGCATTGGGGTCACCCCTTCTGCCCCGGTCGGCTGCAGCCAGTGGGGAGGAGGGGGGCCTTCGTCCAGCCTGTCGGTTTTCCGGCAGTAGAGAGGACATTCTCCGGATGGGCAGCTGCCTCTACCTTGGCTCTAAATCCTCCCCAGCATCGCTCGATGTTGGGCAGCAAGACCTCATCATCCTACCAGGGTCAGCCTTGCTGTACGCGCCTTCAGATGGGCATTGCCCCATCGGGGTCCCTTCCTCTTCCAAGTCCTTCCCAGAGCCTGCCGTGGTAGAGCCTCCCTGGAAGAGGACGTATAAGAGAAGGCACTTGGACTCCCCTAGAGAGTCCCTCACTGAAGACATCACAAGACAAGACTTTTTGGAGCAAAGCATCCCCGTTGATGCTTGTGGTGGCCGTAGCTATGAAAAAGCAGCTTGCCAAACAGAGTTCCATGGTCCATCCCCCAAACTGGGAGTCTCGGGAGATTGACTGTTTTGGGAAGAATGTTTTTGCCTTAGCTACATTCAGACTGAGAGCAGCTGACTACATGGTACTCTTTACCTGACTGCAAAGGGACTTGGTATCGGAACTCTCCACTTCCCCTTTCTAAGTTGCTGCCTTTGGAGAGTCTTAAATTGGTCTCTCCAAAGCTGTCTACTCTGCCTTCTCTAGCTAATGTCTCGTTTAGGTTGATCTCCATTGCATTTGAGGCCTCCTTTTGAGTGGTGGACATTGGCATTGCCATTAGGCGTAATGCCTGGCTTTGCCTTTGCAGGTTTGTGGAAAACTTCAGGGAATCATTCACTAATGCCCCTTTTGTTGGGTCAACTTTGTTTGGTCCTTCAATCAAAGAAACTTTAACCAGTAGTGAGGAGGAGGGGAAGATTCTGTCCAAAGTCAGGATCTGAGCAGGAGGGGAAGACTCTGTCCCAGGTCAGGCTCAAGTTCTCTACTCCCTAGCCATCCTTTTCTAAAAGTCAGAGGGGTAGTAGGAAACTATAGTTCCACAGGTCTCAGTCTTCCTTCCAGGATGCTCCACAGGAAACTCTTCAACCGGGGAAGGAGGTTTGACAGCAGATGCCGCCCCAGAGGCAAAAGTGGTCCACAGAACCAGGGCTCCTGAGAACCGTTCTCGGAGAAGACCCTCAGCGCTGCCCGGCTGTCCTGCCCTGGAGGCAGTTGGGGGGGGGCATCTTTCTCCTCCCTGGACTAGTATTACCTCAGACCAGTGGGTGCTAAACATCATGTCCAGGGGTTATTTCATACACTTTTTTCAGCCCCCTCCAGCTCAAAAATCTCTCCCGGATGTTCCACCCCGACAAATTGAGTTGGCCATTCTAGAGGTTCAAGACCTTCTTCAAAAAAGAGCCATCTAGAAGGTCCAAACAAGGCAAACGAGGGTTCAGAACTTACTGTCGCTTCTTTTGGTGCCCAAAAAGACTGGGAACCTGTCCCATTCTGGACCTCAGTGTTTTAAAGTTGTCTGTCAAGAAGTCAAAGTTCTGGATGGTCACTGTTCAGTCCATTCTGCCTGTTCTGTGCCAGGATGACTGGATGTGCTTAGTGGATCTCAAGGATGCATACTATCACATCAGAATCGACAGATGCTCCAGGAGATACCTGTGCTTCCAGCTGGGGGCCAATCACTATCAGTTCAGAGCCCTGCCCTTTGGACTCACCTCAGCCCACAGGTGTTTACCAAATGTATGGCAGTGGTAACAGCCTATCTCTGGCTGCAAAGGGTTCCAGGTCTTTCCATACTTGGACGATTGGCTCCTTATGGCATCCACGAGGCATTAACTCACCCTGGCCATGGAATACACACACAGTCTCTTTCAGGACCTAGGCATCACAGTCAACCTGTCCAAATCTCATCTTGCCCTTTGTCAGAGCCTGGAATTTATCGAGGTCTTTCTGGACATGGTCTTTCTGGACCCCCTACTCCCTTCATTCCCAAAATCCTACAGAATGCTCGTCGCCTGAAGACTCCCCTCATCCTCCTTGCCCCCTTCTTGAATCACCAGGCATGGTTTTCCCTCCTTTGGTCTCATCTGAAATATCCACTTTGGATATTCGGTCCCATTCCGGATCTCATTTCCCATCCTTGGCGACTTCCTCTTCCCAACCTTTAGTCCCTTCGTTTGACTGCTTGGTACCTCCAATTCCAATTATTTCCCAGTCTAGGCTCCCTTCCCTAGTTAAGACCATTATTTTGTCTTTTCAAAAGCTGTCTACCAAGAAGGAGTTTTCCAACAAATGGAGAAAATTATCTGTCTGGGCAAAACAACACAGTCTTGGATCCCTTTTCAGCTTCCGTCCCTGACATCTTGTTGTTCCTTGCCTCTCCTTTTCAACAGGGGACTAGTTTCTCTGTGATTAAACTCCAGCTGGCTGCTTTGTCCAGCTTCCATTTGAGTGAAAGTTCCACCTTTTTTTCTAGGCTCTGCAAGGCCTTCCTCAAAGGGATCTTTCTTCTCAAACCTCCTGTAAAGGATACCTCCCCTCCTTGGGATCTCACTCTGGTGCTGCAGTCTTTGATGCAGAAACCTTTTGAGCCTGCAGCGACCTGTGACCTTAAATTCCTGTCCTGGAAGACAGCCTTTTTGATGGCAGTTACTTCAGCCAGGAAGGTCTCTGAATTGCAGGCTCTGTGCATAAAGCCTCCCTTCATGGTATTCCATAAGGATAGGGTGTCTCTCATGACCAATCCTTCCTTTGTCCCTAAGGTAGCTTCGGAGGTGAATCTTAATCAGTCAATTCAACTTCTGTGTCCTTTCCTAATTATTTCACTAAAGGAGAATATCAGTTGCATTATTTGGATGTTCATAGGCAGTTACGTTTTTACCTCAAGCGGACTGAACGTTTTTAAAAGTCTGATTAGGTCTTTGTTGCTTTTTCTCAGGACAGGAGAGGGCAACCAGTTGCCAATAGTTCTGTTTCTCGTTGGATCGCCAGCTGTATCTCTGATATTTACAAAAGCAGACACCTGGAGCTCACCAGACCAGTCAAAGCTCACTCTACTAGGTCGGTAGCCAAATCTTCTGCCTTCTTGGCTAAACTTTCTTTAGACTAGATTTGTGCTGCTGCTACTTGGTCTAATCACCATACCTTTGTTGCTCACTATAAATTAGACTCGGTGTCCAGGAGCAGGGCTTCCTTTAGTGCTTCTGTGCTCCAGCATATCCTTCCATAAGGCCTTCCAGTGTTTTTAGTAGCTGGTGACTCAGACCCATCCGTAATCAATAATGACATGGATAGCATCAGATAAAGAGTTATGTATTTACCATAACTTGGAGTCTGTGCTATCCAGTGTCATCATTCATCACGTTCTCACCCTCCTTCCCCCTCCTTCTGGTGATTGGGGAGTTAGTGAGGGATGTATCCCTTAGTATCTTTTCATCTTTTTAGGCAGTATTCACTGCCTCCATTTACTGTCCAGCAAACTTGATCTGAGGGCTGTGGGTAGCAAGGGATCTTGAGAAGGGGGGGAGCGTGAGCTCAGGGGCTGTCTTCCTAGTTGCCAGCTCAGATCCTTCACCCATCCGTGATGAATAATGACACTGGATAGCACAAATTCCAAGTTATGGTAAGTACCTAACTCTTTTTGCCATAGTTGGGAACTCTGTCCCATTCTTTGAGCAATGAATGAAAATAACATCATCAGATTTAAAGGTTATGTACTCATAACTGTGCATCTGTGTTGTTCATTTTCATTCTTCCTCACCGACTTCCCCCTTCCTTTTGGTTTGAGAGTGCCCTGAGAGAAATATTGGAACCACTGTTCCTGTTTGAGCACCTTTTCTGAATTTATTCTCTGTTTATGTAGGCTATAACCTCTATTTCTGAAAGACAAGCAAACTCTATCTGAAGTACTAGAAGTGTGGGGCATTATGGGTAAAGGGTGGGAGCTTGAGCGTCAGATCCAAGAGTCTGGAAGAAATGCGACCAAGTCAGATCCAAGAAGATCCATTCACTGAGGAAGAATGGAAATGAAAAAAACAGATGCATAGTTATGATGAGTCTATAACCTTTCATTTAAGAAGTAAAGTACACTTCCAAATGATTTATTGTGTTCAGATTTGCTAGAACTTTCCTTACAAACCAGTTTGTCCATATCAGATTCCATTCTGTTGAAAAGACCACTTATAGCTGTAGACTTCTTTTGCTGTAGTTGAAATTTTTGAGTCATTGACAAGGTTCTTTTAAATAGTTTCTTGATAACACAAGCTGGTGTGACAGACCAAAGCAAAAGTGAGTTCTACATCTGCTGTTAGTTTTTTTGCCATTTAGCTAGTAAGAGAAATTTTCCTCCACTTTTGCTTTCTGAATCATTAGTGTACTTGTGATTCTGTGGGGGAAATGAGGAAGCTACAAGTCAGGACAGAGGGTGAAGATTCAAATTACGTCCTGTGTTTTTTTTTCCCTCAATAGCTTGGGATCAGATGATGTTCGTTTTCTTCCAGTTCAGCGTATGGGTCTGATAACCTTGGCGCTAATCTCTAAAGATTCATGGATCCAGGACTCTGATGCCTCCCCTACCCATAATTCTTTCCACTCTACCTTAGTACTTCAGATTGTGATTGCTGCCTGAAGCATCAGATGTTTTCTGGACAAGGGCTCTTTATTAGTAAAGTGCATAGTTTTTGAACACCTGCAGTCTTGCAAGCTCCTCTCTTACTGAGAAACTAGTCCCTCCAGTTTCTTTGTTTAATTTTTGAGTAAGTTGGAAAAGAAAAAATGTTTTATTGCTGTGGAGTTAGGATTAGGCCTTAGGATAGTGTTTACTTTTTTCTGTTTGTGATGGTTTGTTCTAGTTGGCTAGCTTTCTTTTTTTTTCTGGTGTATGTGTCTTTGTATACAGTTAGGATGTGTGTGTTGTGTGTGTGTGGTTTTGGGGAAAAGATGCCAGATATTCAGAGGTTTAAGAAGTGTGCAGTGTGTATTGTTTTCTTGTTCACTCTTGCATGTATTGCTCTGTTACTCAATCACAGTTTTTTTTGTAATGCTTTGTTATTTGTGAAATAAAATAAAAAGTTATTCGAAAAAAAAAGTGTGCAATGTGTGGCCACAAAATCCCCCTCATGTTCCACATTCATTATGGGTTTACTGTTTAGACACTGCTCATCTCAATGCTGATTGTGATGTCTGTGCCTCTTTCAGCACTAGAGCCCTTCAAACATGAAGGGAAATGCTAATACTTGAAGGTCTTCTGCCACGTAAGATAGGATTTTCTCTTCCAGCAACATCGTCATCCTCTGCTGCATCATCTCCAGCCAAGAAGCAGGACAAGTTCAAAATAAAGGAAATAGACAAGTCCAGTGAAAAGAGAGATTAGAGAATAAGAAGAGAAAGGAAAAAAAAGAGATAAAAATAAAATCTTGGGAAATCCAGGGAGAGTTCTCCAGATTCCAGTGCTTCAGCCAGTCTGGATCCTGAGGTTGTATCCGTCAGTACCGTGGACCTGACCTTCCTCTCCTCTATTCCAGTTTTGCCTGAATTTGTAAGTCGGATGTTGCATTCTCCTATTCTATAGGAGAAAAGATTTTCAAAATCACCTATAGTGCCGTCTTCATTTAAGTCATCCACAAGCCTTACAGAGTAAGTTGTTAGAATGATGAGGAAGTTCTTAAATATAAATTCAGCATGAGGTTTTTGCAGTGCTGTCACATCTGAATGCACCAAGTACTGGTCCAACAGCCCATCCTCTTCTGTCTCCAGTACCTGTCCGTCCATTGGATCCAACCTGTCCCAGTGGTCTTTTGTCAGAGCAAACTGATCTTCCCACTTCAATTCTAACGGAATCCTTGTCACTTTCAACTCTGAGGTGTTCGGATCAAAAAGAGTCTCTGAGATGAAGCTTCTGTGTCTGGACTTGATGGGGATGGGTTGACCCTGAATTTACTGAAGCCGTCTTTCCCTCTTGTGGTTTCGGCCCTCAACAGCTTGTAACTGAGGTCAGTCTTTGAGCCAAGGACAATCAAGACCAATGACTTCCCTTCCACATTGGGCAAGAAGACATTCCCCTTGGGAATGATGGTGGCTTTGGTCAGCACCATAGGTTTTCGAGGCTCACTATGTGAGTTCCTAGTCTGATTCAAACCCCTCTGACCTCCCAACACTTCAGGTTCACAGGAAATGGACTTTCAAACAGAAGCACATACTTTTCCCTGGAGTCATTCACAGAAAAGACTGATTTGGATGAGGGTGAAGGCTCCCCTTGGTCCCTCTGGGAAGACATCACATTCATTGAGATCTTAGAAATGAAGGGGATGGGTCCACAAATAAATCTTCACCAGATAAGACCTTGTTCTTGGAGATATTTGGTTCCAGCTCAACTTCATCTTGGGTAGTACCTTCTGTTGATCCCCTGATTGATCTTATGACTCAGTGGGCTTAAAAGGACCCTGACATAGTAGAACTAGTACTGAAGAAGATAGATAGCATCTTGGCAGCACCTGGTGATGAGCATCGGAGTAGAGGTCACCAGTAGATGCCGTGGTGATAGTGGCAGCTACCAAGCAGGAAATAGAAAGTTCCTCTGTCCAACTGCTTAACAGAAAGTGTAGGGAGTTGGAGCGGTGTGAGAAATGGACATATGTTTCGACGACCTTTGCCCTTTGAGCAGTTGACTTACTTAGATCTGATATCGTCGTCCTTGTTCTAATTTACGTATGGATTACAGATCCGATACTCTGATCTAACGCGTCCACTTTCTACATACTTAAGCGTCCAGGTTTGAGCTCCTCCATTTACCCACATTCCCTGCCCTAAGCACAGCTTCCTCAGATCTCATTTGCCCCAATTCACGTCAGACGTGCTCTCCAGTGCTCTAACAACTAGTTGGAGTTTTTATTTCCTTTTTGCAGATGTGTCTTTTTTACTAGAATTATGGCCTTTTCTTCCTCCCGCCCACAAGCTTCTAATTGCCATTAGGGAGCACCCTGTCTAGGATAGTTTATAGTTTGAGTTTGAACCTTTTCTTAGTTATTACAGCAGTTAAGGTTATTTTAGTTGGTCTTTATCATTAGGCTACTGTTGTAGTGATTATGGTGATTATAGTTATCTTAGCTTTGCAAAACAAAAAAGTAACTGGAATCATGAGCAGGGATAAAAAGTAGTTAGTTCAAAAAATTCAAACTCCACAACTTACTTGAAGAGTTGCATTTTTAAAAGTAATAGTTTATTCCAAGAGTTTAAAATCCAAAATGTAGCTAGAAGTGCTTATTCGACAAGTTTAAAATCTACAACGTACTTAAAACGTTGCTTCTTATTCCGCAAGTTTAAAATCCACAATGTAATTAAAAAGTTGGCAAGTGTGGATGACAGTTTCACCCAGATAGGCTTCATCAGGCAAAGAAACTGAGCAACACATTGTGCTTAGCTTGTATAATCCAGGTGTAATCACATGATGTAGTCGCATGTTAAAATTGTAGTCACATGAAAAGATAAAAATAAGTAAAATACGCATAAAATTGTATGTATAAAAATGTAAGTGACAATTTGTTCTTTCAGCTTTTTCCGGTTAGGGGTCGCCACAGCGGAACTCTGGTACGCTAATGATTGGCAGTAGATTTTTTACGGGTGCCGAGGTGCCAGCTCGACGCTCAGCCTTCAACGAAGGCACGCCCATTCTACGCATGTCTTTCGAACGCCACTCGACTGCGGGGAGGACATGCAGACTCCACACACAAGGCGCACCTGCCGAGAATCGAATGGGAGAACCTCTTGCTGTGAGGCAACAATGCTACCGCTGCACCACCGCGGCTTATAAAAAAATGTAAGTGTATATGTTTAAAAAAATGAAAAATCAAAAATTTTACAAGTATCTTTATTATGTATTACATTTATTACTGTTATTGTCACCTAAAAATGTAAGTGACAACAGTAAGAAATGTAATACATAATAAAGATACTTGTAAAATTTTTGATTTTTCAATTTTTTTAAACATATAGGGTACAGACAAATGCAAAACATTCAGTGTATTTGAGTATGTAAGTACTTCAAATAAGGCTTAATGGTAACAGTGTCATTCAAGCCAGGGGGTATATGTGCCTTAAATCTAAAAATCCATTGCAGTTCTATCTTCTCTGTGTGTACTTTTGTCACCCCTTCTAAGCGGTGCACGAATAACTTGCAAAATAGCAAATTTAAAAGTATGAGATTTGTATTAAGAATGTTTATACAATGCATTTGTTTGAACACTTGTCCTGATATCTGACATGCATTGACCTATTGTCTCTCTCAATTTTCTATTTGTCTTGCCTATGTAGTATGCTTTGCACTAGGAGCAGTTTGCTATGTATATTAAGTGTTGTGTGTTGCAATTACCAAATGCTCTTACTTCAAAAGCTGCATCTTTGACTGGATGTTTAATAAACTTGTCACTATTAATGTACTTACAAAGTCATTACATCTTTACATTCCTTGCTTATAAGTGTAAAAGTAATATGTATTTTTTGGTTGCTGTTTATAACAGAGCACGTTCTTTAAGTTACTAACTCTTCTATAACTAAAACTTGGTGAATCTGATATGATATTCCATAGCTCAGGAATCTCAGTTAGTATAGACCAGTATTTTTTAATAGTTTTCTTTATGACTGGTGTATTTCTGTCATGTGCAAGTGTGTGACTTAGTTTGATATGATTGACTGGTGGACGATCGTACGTTTCTTTTGGTGGTTAGCAGAGGTGTGTATTCTGTGGAGCTCTTGTTTATAATGTCGTGTTTAATTGTTTTACCTTGTTGACTATAACGTCTCTGTATGAATTCTGAAGCAGTCCTTTCAAGCTGCTGTTGCATTAGTGAATCATTTTTATTTAATTTAGCTATCCTAACAAGTTGATTTTTAACAATGTTTGGATAGATATGTGATGGGTGTAAGTAGGTTCTGTGTAGATATGTATTTTTCCTGGATGGTTTTCTGTACATAGTATCCATCTGACCAGTATGAAGTTTGTTTAGGGTTATATCAAGGAAAGGTCATTCACAAACCTTTTATAAAATTTCACATTTCTTAGATAGGGATTATTTTCACCGACTATATGTTGTTTCTCCCATTGGTACAGTGCAATGTTGGCATAGGTGTTGGTGAGTGGTGTACGCATTGCCACACCTTTTGCCTGTTTGTAAAACTTCTTTTATAGGTTCATAGGTAGGTACTAGGCTATTGGCCCTAGGGCCTATATAAGCCTAGCCAAACAGTACCCTGGCTTTTGCCACCCAAGAAAATTATTTTCCTGTGCCCCTGTCAAGCAGAGCTCCCAGAAGTGATCCCCGGGTGAATTTCCCATCTCCAATCCAATCATCAAGATTTTTCTTGGAGTGCTAATGAGGAGCTTTGTTTGATATAGATAGGTAGTTTGTTCCAGAGTATGGGAAGTCTCTGAGACAGGAATCTATCCCTCCAGCATGTTCTGTTTATTGTGGTGACAAGGTTTAGGTCCCTAGAGCATGTAGCTCGGATGGATTGGGATTTCTTTACATGCACCATGTCCAACAGCTCTGGGTTTGACATAGCTTTGTATGTTAGGCAGAGATCGCCTCTGAGTAGGCGATATGTGACAATAAAACTGGAGTTTTTTGAGACGGTCTGCATAGGGCATCTGTTTGAGGCCGGTAATCCTCTTTGTGAGGTATTTCTGTGGCCTTTCCAGTTGTTGTAGATGTCTTGTGAGGTACATACCTAAAGGGCGTTGTACTCTATAATGGGTCTAATGAGTGAGTAGTGGGGAACAATGACCTCTTTTTTTTCCTGAATGAGAAACCTTTTGTGATGAGGTGTGCCAAGTAGAAGGATTTCCTGACTACTGTGGTGATGTGATTATCAAAGGAGAGACTACTGTCCACCTGTGTCCCAAGGTCTCTTATCACACTTTCGGTGTTAAGTAGACTACCGCCTATGTGGTAGTTCATGGGTACAGAGTTTTTACCAAAAGGGATGACAATGCACTTTTTGGCATTGAGCTTGAGGCCATGGCTTTGACACCAGGCATCTGTCTCATTGAGGCCCTTTTGTAGGATGTCCACATCGTTAGGAGATTTGATTATGGCTCCTAGTTTGCAGTCATCTGTGAACTTTGTTAGCCAAAGACCTTCTGTGTTAGCCTGCACTTCAGAGAAGTAGATACCAAACAGGAGAGGACATAGGACTGAACCCTGTGGTACTTCACTGGTCTGAAGTTGGATTTAGAGTCTGCTACTTTCCGTGTGTGTTCGGTCAGTGAGCCAGTTGGCAACCCATCTTGTGACATAGGGATTTATACCTAGTTTAGTGAGTTTGTAATTCCAGAGTGGGGGATGGTGTCGAAAGCCTTGGCGAGATCTAGATAGGCTGTGTGTACCACCTTACCCTCATCTACAGCTTTGGTGATCGCTTCAATATAAAAAGATGTTATTGGTAAGTATAATGTCCAATAATTCACAAATAACATTAGTGTGATACTGTGTATAATCAGAGAATTCAAGTAAATGTTTAACAAATCAAATTCCTAATCTCCTTGGGAATAACTCTAAACAGTGAATCTGCAGCTAATGTAACAAGAAAACAGTCTTTTGCTGGGTGTAACATAAGCCATTGTGATAGATGAAAAATGAAATCAGTTGTGTCCTTGACAATGGTGCCTGTTGCATGTAAATACTTCTTAAGTTGGTTATCAAGGTAGCTCGATAAGGGCTCTGTCTCCCATCCTCTTGCTGACACTGTTGGTCTAAGCGGGGGAGATACAAGGGGCATATATTACAGGTACAACAAGACTATCAGTTCTGAAGTACTTGTATAATTCTTCTCCAAACGAGGTTGTTCTTGAGCCCATTATTCTGGTCTTACGGGAATCTGCTTAATTATCTGATTCAGCAGTTTGTGTATTTCTTCATAATCCGAGGTGGTTAGCACAGAGAGCATTTGATTGTTACAGTAGTCAAAGTTCATAATCACAGTACCCCAACCTTTGTTTGCCGGTTTTTTGACTGTCTAAATTCGTAGTAAAATTCTTGACTGCCTGTATCTCTGATGCAGTCAAGTTAAAGTATTTACTGTGCTTGTCACAGTAAAAATGTTTATGTAGTTCTTTTTCTACTGATTTTTCAAAGGCCTAAACAAGCGGATTGTTAGGCGGTATAAAGGTACTTGAACGTTTGGATACATTCAGTGGAGCATTGTTCTTTTTGAACAGAATCGTAAGGTTAAGAGAACATGTAAAATATTTAAGTTCTAGCAACTTTTGAGCAATATCCATTTGAGCAGAGGGTACAAATGTTAATCCTTTAGATAAAACGGATAGTTCATCTGAATTTAAAGTATAAGATGATAAATTTATTACCATTGATTCGTTGTGTGGTGGAACTTCATTTGGCTCCTGGGTGTATGGGTTGTTTGTTGTTCCTTCTCTTGTCGTTCGTGTTCCTTTTCTGTCGAGGTTTGACATGGGGAGGGGGTCTGTTGCCAGAACTGTAAAATCCAAGGGATCCAGAGCAACAACATTGTTGGCATCTATTAAGGTTGTTGGCCGTTGCATTTCCTGCTGCATGGATTCAGTATCCTCAGTCGTTAGAAGTTGTACATTGATTGGTCCTTGTGGTTGATTACGTTAGTTACTGGTTCTGTTGGTTGGCCAAGTAAAAACGTTTCCATGTTTAAAATCGTGTCTCTACGAAGTTTCCTTTTCTTTGTTTCTATTTAACCTCTGTTCAGATGCTGTAATGCAGCCTAATGTTTCTTGTAAAAGATGAGAATGTTCATTTACTTTGATACTTGTAATGAGATCCTGGTAGATTTCTTAACTTAACTTTAGTAGTAGTGATGGTTGTTCTTGTTATTGTTGTTTCTTACCAGTTAAAGTAAAAGTTTAGTTATAGGTAAGCCTGCAGGATTTAAGAGATGTACAGAGTGCGGACATAAAATTCCTCACTCTGATTCACATGATAAATGTGTTACTGTCTAGGTGTATGCCATTTGCGAGAGGTTCAACCCCAGAGCTATCGCCGGTAGCAGAAATAAACTGATTCTGAAAGGGATTCTGCCTCCCTCTTCTCCTTCTTCACCAGGGGCTCACCCCCCCCCCCCGAAAGTGCTTTGCCAGGTTCTGTTCCAGACCCTAAGAAGAACCCACATAAGCACCCCAGGGTGTCATCTAAACCTCCATCAAAAATTCTAAAGTCTTTGGATTCCTCTGCTCCAAGACCAAGCTTGGCTCCAGTGGATCCAAAAGGCCTCTTGAATCCATCTGGACTTGCACTGAAGGCGTTATCTGGTCCTTCAAATCTGGTTTCACTCAGCTCGGTGGTTACCTCAACCCCTTCAGATCCTACTCCCCCTTCGAATCCAAGGAGGTTGGATCAGACGTCATGCTCTTGATTACTCTAATTCAACTTCAGAGCCCAGGACTTTGGTTCCAAGAACTGGGAGCGGGTCACCAGAATCTTCTGTTGGTTAGTCTCCCACACTGTTTCTACAGAGATCCTGCAAACCCTGCGCCAGGCCCGTCCTTCATTTGTAGCTTCATTCAGATCCTCCAGAAGCCTTTCGGAATATGATGTGGACAGGATGGTGAGGAAGATTATCAGGGCTGAGATCCAGATGGGGGTTTTGTCGGCTCTGCCCCCTTTTGGATCTGTGAGCATCCCTGCCAACATAGTCTCCTTTTCCGATTTGACACTCTTTTACTGAGCCCCAGGACCTTAGCCATCTGAGAGAATCTGCATCAGACCTGAGGACTTTTGCCTTGACCACCTCTGCTCCAAGATCTTCGGATGAGAGCAGGTCTCTGATCTGGGATGTCCAGGTTGGATCCCCCCCATGGAGTCTCTCACCAAAGATACGGACTTTGATGAAGGGGAAGGATCTCCAAAATCACCACCAGATGACGTCTCCTTTGCAGACATTTTGGAAATCCTGAAATAGAGGCAGTTGGTCATCCCAAGATCCTACTTCTGAGGAGTCCGTATTTCTGGAGGCCTTCAGGACGGGCCTGTCTGCATCTTTGGATGACCCCCCCCCCCCAGCAGACCCCCTCATACATTTGTTGGCAGTCGAGGCATGGAAGGACCCAGACATTATAGAACCTGTGCCTAAACGGCCTGACAAAATTCTTTATCCACCTACAGATTGTTCCTTATATTCCAAGGATATTCCGATTGACTCTATGGTGGTGGCAACTGCCCCTAAGAGTGAGCTAGCTGAGCAAAGCTTCTACCATCCATCCACTGAACAGGGAGTTTAGAGTGATGGACAGGTTCGGCAAGCACATCTATGATTCAGCTACTTTCACTCTGAGAGCTTTTAACTGTATGATACATTTTACTCGCCTGCAGACAGACCTGGTCACTGAGCTCCCTGAATCATTGGAGGAGATCATGCCGACAGAGAAATTTGGAAATTTTTCTCTGAGGCTGGCCACTCTTTCTTCCCTTGCTAATTTGACCATGAGGCTTATTACTCACTCAGCAGAGGGTACCTTATGGGTGACCAGTACCATTATTGCTATGCACAGACATGCCTGGATGAAGCTTTGTGACTTTGCGGAACCTTTTAAGGTGTCTTTTGTCAGTGCTCCCTTTGATTGTTCCTCCTTATTTGGTTGGACCATCAGTTGAAGATACTGTAACTCACAGCGAGAAAGATGGCAAGACCTTGTCTGTTGCAGGGATCGAGTTTTCTACCCCTCAGCAGACCTACTCCAGGAATCAGAGAGCAGTCAAGAAGATTTGGTTTTGTTAGTCTCAAGGGTCTTTTCCTGACCAGTGTGGAGAGTTCCCCTCCATAGGCAGAGGAGGGGGCTTCAATGGGAGACGCTGCCCCAGGGACAGAGGGGGCCTGCAAAATCAGGGCTTCAGAGAAACTTTTTCTAACGAGCCCTATCAGCACTCCTTAAGCATTGCCTGACTGCTCTGCCCTAAAGGCAGTTGGTCATTTTCCCTGCACTCAAACACCTGATCCCAATTAACAAAAAATGTTTGGTTGCAAAGCATGATATCTAGAGGCCGTTGCATTCCTTTTTCTCTTACACCCCCAAAAACACGAAAGACGCTTCCAATGTTCCACCCAATCAGAAGGGACTCTGCAGTATTAGACATTCAAAAATTACTGTGAAAGTCATCCAAAAGGTCCCAACCAAACAGAGAGGATCTGGATCTTACTCCCACTTCTTTTTAGTGCCAAAGAATACCAGAGACCTAAGCAGACTGAACTTGTATGTAAAGCGAGCAAAGTTTCAGATGGTTACAGTACAGTTTTTATCCTTCCATTGCTGAAGGACGATTGGATGTGTTCTGTGGACTTAAAGAACATGTGCTATCACATCAGAATATATGCTTCAGGAGTTATTTGCACTTCAGGCTGAGAGACGGTCACTACCAATTCAGAACCCTGCCCTTTAGACTCACCAGAGCCCCCAGGGTGTTCACCAAATGCATGGAAGTGGTCGCAGCTCATCTCAGACTGCAAGGGTTTTGGGTGTTCCCGTATCTAGACAACTGGCTTCTGATTGCCCCAACGAAGCATCAACTGTCTCATGCCAGAGATTACCTTTGCCAGATATCAGATCTCTTAGGCATCACAATAAATCAGGGTAAATCACAGCCACTACCAGTTTAATAATGTTTTATCTGGGCTTAGTTGAACACAATTATCCAAATGGCTTTATTGCCCCTACATCAGGTAGATACCTTGAGGAACCAAGTCTATATGTTACTACTACATCCTGCTCCTCCTGCCAAGCTTGTTCTAAGAGCTCTTGGATGTATGGTGGCTGCTATAACACTAGTACCTCTGGCAGTGTTATGTATTTATGATCTCCAGTGGACCTTGACCATGCAGTGGTCTGTACTTCAGTCTGTGTGTTTTCCTGTCAAGTTGATAAAGATTTGCAGAACCCACCTGGAATGGTGGATTCATTCTTATCTGTCAGTCGACAGACTGTTTCTTCTTCCCTCATCCACAGTCACAGTGAGCACGGATGCGTCCCAGCTGAGGGGGGGGGGCGCATTTCAAAGGGAAGGTGGTCCAAGACACATGGACTTCCTTAGAGACCAGACTGCATATTTGAGATGAGAGCAGTTCTTCTCTCAGTGCAAGCCTTTCGGGATGTTCTCCCTCTGGGGACTATTGCAGTTCACACAGACAACATGACAGTAGTCTAGTACATCAACAACTAAGAGAAACCCATTCTTACCTCCTTTGCAGAGAGGCCACAAGGGCTTGGGAATGGGCAGTCTCTTCACACCACTTACTAATTGCAACTCACATACCGGGGAAAGCAGTGTGCTGACTGTCAAACTCACAGGTCCATTCTGGCATCCTACGAGTGGTCCCTCAACCAAACAGTAGCAAATTAGATTTTTGACAAGTGAGGGTTGCCGTTGCGCTCTCTTTGCTTCCATTCACAAATACAAGTGCAGCAAGTACTTTGTGCTGATCCCCCACCGGGGGACTCCCCGAGGGAAAGCTGTAGTTCAGGATTGGCCCTCTGGCCTCTTCTATACTTACTCTACCATTGATTCCACAATTTCTTCAGAAAGCCCAACAGTTGAAGAGCACTGTAATCCTCATTTCCTGTTATTGGCCTCATCAGATTTGGTTCCCCTTACTCTGGTCTCATCTGAAGTATCCTCCCTGGATATTGGAGCCCAACCAAGATCTCCTAACCCATCCGTCCCTGGGACTCCACCAAGATCTGTCCACTCTCAAGCCAACCACATGGTTTCATCCATTCCAGTGATTGTCAAGGGGTCCAGGCTTTCTTCTCCTGTAAAGAGTATTATTTTAGCTTTTCAAAAGGCCTCCACCACAAAAGTATACAAATGCAAGTGGAACAAATTTTCTATTTGGGCCGCTAAAGAGAACATTGATCCTTATTCAGTTTCTGTTCCTACCATCCCCTCCTTTCTTGCTTCCCTTTTCAGAGAGGGATCCAGCTTTGCTACAGTCAGGTTTCAGCTGGCAGCCGTATCCAATTTCCACATTGGCCTATCTTCAAGATCTGTGGCTTTTTCGAGATTATTTAGAGCTTTTATGAAAGGGGTTTTCCTTCTCAGACCTGCAGTCAAAGACCCCACTCCCCCTTGGAATCTTCTCTTGATTATACAAGGCCTCATTCAGAAACCTTTCAAACCAGCTAGTGATAGTGATATAATTTTTTTCTCTTTGAAAACTATTTTTCTAGTTGCCATCACCTTGGCTAGAAGAGTTTCTGAATTACAAGCCCTTTCTTCTAAACCACCTTACATTATTTTCCACAAAGACAGAGTTTCCCTCTATGCTAATCTGTCTATTAAGTGGCTACCAAGTCAAACATTAATCAGACCACTCAATTAGCAGTTTTCTTTCTCAATTTTTCCAATAAGGGGGGGCACATGTTGCATTTATTGGATGTTCATAGACAACTACGTTTCTATCTTCTCAGGATTAAACAATTCAAAAAGTCAGATCAGTTATTTGTGTCCTCCTCGCCTAATCATCTGGGACAGGCAGTAATGAAGGTAACTCTTGCCAAGTGGATTACTAATTGCATTTCTTTTATATATGATAAGAAGAATAGGAAGTGAACTACTCCACCTAAAGCCCATTCAACTAGATCTATAGCCACATCATATGCATTTTTTTTAGAGAATTTCAGTTTACTTCTGTGCAGCAGTCACTTGGTCTAAATCCCATACATTTCTGACTTATTACAAATTGAACATTGTCTCCAGAACCAGCACTTCTTTTAGCTCGGCAGAGCTCCGGCATGTCCTTCCTTGAGGCCACCCAAGGGAGAATTTAGCTGGGGACTCTGACCCATATGTGAATTAGAATGAGAAGGACATAATCAGATTTTACCATAAGTTAACATCTGTGTTGTCCATTCTCGTTCTGATTCACCTTCGCTCCCATCCATCCCCTGACCTGGGAAAACATTTTTCTGAAGGATCTATAAAGCATTTATAGGAACCTTTGATGTTAAGTTGTCTATCTCGCCTTCATTTTTGCTGGTTGGGTTTTTCATACTAAGCCTGTAATATACAAATTATTAAGTACTCTTAGTGGTGCTTAGGTTTGGATGGGAAGAAACTTTCTTTGAAGGCAGCATTGTTCGACCATGAGTATCGAGTCTCATTATCTTGTTACAGTTGGCTGCACTTTGGAGTTAAGGGACTTTTCCATTATCGTCAAGGTTAAGAAAATTCATAGTAAACATAGATATGGGCTGTCTGGGGAATAGAGGGTGAACTGTCCATATACAAACACACTTGTTGTTATTACTTTTGTAAAAGCTGATGACTTGAATTAATGACTTATTTCGTCATTTTGGAGTGCTATAAGATAACAGTTGATTCACTTCTATGAATCTAATATCCAAATACAAGATGGGACTGGAGTAAGGAGTCCAAAATATATCAGCTATGTTTGTAAGGTGTTGTGTCCTCCTGATCCTCATATTTGTCTTAGATTTTTGCTAGAAGCATATTTGTGTAACAGGTCATAATTAAGTGTATGGGTAAAAGCTACTTGTGTAAACAATAACTACAGCCTTCTGGTTGAAATTTAGCATTATTGACATTTTAACAATTTTCCTCTTTGCTTGGTTAATGTGTTGTAAAAGGTTCAGCAACCTTTTTTTGCACCTTTTTTAAATTATATCATTATTGCCAGTGAATCATGAAAATAACATAAAATGCAGCCTATAATGCACAGCAAAAAATATACATGACACTCTGCAAGTGGATTTTTAACGTTACAGAATTTGGACTTGTAGTTTATTTGTTAGCAAAAGGTTGTACAAGAAAGAGAGAGTGAGGGAGACAGTGATCATGTGCCTATGAAAGAGAGTTACAGACAGTGGATAAAGCATATATATATATATATATATATATATATATATATATATATGTATGTGTGTATATATATATATATATATATATATATATGTGTGTGTGTGTGTGTGTGGTGTATACTAGTTTCACAGTCTTTGTACAGACACAGTACTTACAAATTAACATTACTGTAACCATATATTTAATCGTCCATTAAAGCCTACTAACATGTCATTAAACCTATATCTCTGCAAACACAGTAAGATCAAATATTCCACAAAAGTCTGCAGTCATACAGTCACTCTAGACATGGAAAACTTGCTGGCATTATGAAAGGAACATAGGAATCTTTATGTTGTTCCCAAGTCTTAGGAGCATAACTGTCTGCCCATTCTAATAATTATGCTATGCTCAGTATTTTCACATGGTTCCTGACCAGCTCCGTGATGTAGAAGGATAAAGCCCTGATTATGCACAGATGACCCGAGTTCAAGAAGCTGCTCAGCTGCCTATGGGAGATAAACTGGGAAGTTGGGGATGATCTGGGGATGCCAGCTTGGTTCTAGTTCTCCACAAGGGTGACATGTAGTAGGATTACTAGGTGTTACCAGGTGTAGTTTCAGACAGCTGAGCCCTTGCTCTCATAATGCTTACCACTAGCAAAGTGGAGGGGAATTCAGCATGTGGAAGTATGCTTCCCCTCAGAAGACAGCAATAGCAAGCTCACAGGAACTAATAAGGAGGAGTTCTCCCACAGAGGAGAGGGTAGGCCACACCGTGTCAGAAAGCTTGTCAGCTTCCTATATAAGTATATATATTAATAACTCTCACTAGGGAGCAGAAAGGCTGAAAGGGACTTCAGGGTGGGAACAAATTGTTATAGGCTCTTAGTCAGCCATGAAATGCCCAGCTACTATGTCTCCAGAATGAAAGGGCTGTGTGGGTACTGGAGTCATCAGACAAGCTCCTGGTGTGCGTGTGTGTGTGTGTGCAAAACATATATTTGCATTGTCATCCCTGCAAAGTCACAGTTTTGTGATGTTTAATGCAGTTACTGCTGTTAAAGAGAGACTTGCTGAATGCATATATTATTTAACATTAACTTACCAACAATAAAAAGGCTGCTTGCTTGGCCTTTCTGAAAGGGTAATCTCGTATAAAGTATTAAGATAATTCAAATCCTTGTGGTGTGTGTGTGTGTGTGTGTGTGTGTGTGTGTGTATGGGGACTAAGCCTACTGTAATGATTCTGCATTATACATGGGTGAAAAACATTTCTTAATGAAACCCACTTTCTTATCCTTGAATCATGGAATAACATTACTGTACAGCAGTGTCAGTGGCACAACAGGTCACACACTTGCCTTTGGCGTAGATTAGTAGATAATTTATTTTTAGAAAGAGAAACTCTCTGCTTTCAGTATATACCATAGCTCTCAACCTTTGATCTCAAAAATGAGGAACACTAGCCCTTATAATGTGGAACAAATGGGCAAAATGTGGAACACATACTAATGGCTTACTAACAACTTCAACTATGAAGGTCATAGGATGGTTATGAGATATTGAATTTTAGGGCAAATATTATGCATTTATTAATTTATTTATTGTTCAAATTAACCTACAATACAGCCACATTAGTCCGCATAAACCTGTGTGTGTGTGTTTTTTTTTTTTTTTTTGTCCTCACTTGCCGTTTGCCCCCAGACCATTTCTGTTGACTCAATGCGGCCCTTGCAACTGAAAAGGTTGGACACCCCTGTTCTAGACCATACCCCAAAGGTCAGAAAAGTGGCAAAATGTGGTTCCGGAAACCCCAGGGAGCCATGCCTGACACACGTGGTGAGTTTCCCTCCAGGGGCAGAGGAGGGAACAACAATAGACACCGCCCTCGAGGCAGAGGGGGCCCACAAAATCAGGGCAGCAGAGATTCCTTCTCTGACAAAGCCCTTCCAGCATCCCTGAGGGGCTGCCCGCCTTCGGAGGCAGTCAGGGGAAGATTATCGCTGTACCCAAAAGCCTGGCAAGACATAACTCAAGACAGATGGGGTACAGTCTATCGTATCCGGTGGTTACAGAATTCCCTTCGTTCATACCCCCTTCAGGTCAAACAAATACCTTCCAGATGTTCCACCCAGTCTAAGGGAACAAGCAGTCCAAGAGATCTCAAAACTGCTGCAAAAAAGAGCCATCCAACGAGTCCCAGCAGACCAGCAAGGATCCAGAATTTACTCAAGGTTCTTTTTGGTACCAAAAAAAACAGGGGACTGGAGACCCATTTTGGATCTCAGCAGACTAAACAGGTCTGTACAAGGAACAAAGTTCCGGATGGTCACGCTTCAGTCCATTCTACCCTTTTTGGGTCAGGACAATTGGATGTGCTCCATAGATCTTCAGGATGCGTACTACCATATCAAAATGGACAGGCGCTCCAGAAGATTCCTCCGCTTCCGGCTGGGAGCCAGTCATTATCAGTTCCGAGCTCTGCCCGTTGGTCTCACCACAGCCCCCAGAGTGTTCACCAAATGTATGGCAGTAGTTACCTCTCACCTGAGACAGCAAGGATTCCAGGTGTTTCCCTATCTAGACGACTGGCTCCTTACTGCTACCACCAGACATCAGCTGCTACGAGCCAGGAACTACACCATCCAAACTTGCTCCAAGCTAGGTATCACAATAAATTTCGAAAAGTCTGCATTGTCGCCTTGTCAGTCTATAACCTTTATAGGCGCAAGTTTAAGTACAAAAGACATGTCAGCGAGACTTCCATTACACAGAATATTAGATATTCGCCGACATGTACAGGTGGTGTTAGGATGCAAGAAAATTCAGGCCAGATTCATCCTAAAGACATTGGGCCTCATGGCAGCAGTGATCATACTAGTCCCCCTGGCTCGTTTTCATATGAGGATTCTTCAGTGGTTGCTTTTCACCCAATGGTCATTTCTACAGCTTCCAATGTCTCACATGAATATGATTACACAGCATGCAAAGACCAGCTTTCTTGGTGGATGGTTTCCCCATCAGTACCCCAGGGAAGACCATTTGTTCTTCCTCCTCCAGTAGCCACGGTGACCACAGATGCCTCCCTGATCGGGGGGGGGGGGCACTTTCATGGCAGAACAGTCCAAGGCACATGGCAACCCCACGAGTACCATCTGCATATCAATGTCTTGGAGATGAGAGCTGTGCTTTTAGCGTTGCAAATTCTTCAGAAAACTCTTCCCACCGGGACCATTGCAATTCAGACAGACAATATGTCGGTAGTGTGGTACATCAACAAGCAGGGCGGAACCAAGTCCTACCCCCTATGTCGAGAAGTACTCAGACTCTGGCAATGGGCGATCTCTTCCCAGCGGTTTCTGATAGCAACGCACATCCCTGGGAAGTCCAACATTATAGCGGACAGGCTGAGCAGAGCAATTCTCATGCCTCACAAGTGATCTCTCAATCAGACAGTGGCGGACCAAATCTTCCGCAAATGGGGTCAGCCTTGCTGCGACCTTTTCGCCACCCCCTTCAACAGCAAGTGCGACAGTTTTTTTTTCTCTCCTCCCTCTTCCCGGATACCCTCCCAGAGACGCTCTAATCCACGATTGGCCTCAGGGACTTCTTTATGCATTCCCTCCATTTCCCCTTATTCCCAAACTAATACAGAAAGCTACCGCGCTGGGATGCAAGATGATCCTCATTGCCCCCTACTGGCCTCGACAAATTTGGTTTCCGTTCCTGCATCTTCACCTCCTGGAGCAGCCCTGGACCCCAGTACCAGACGACCTGATCCATCAGTCGGGCGGGCTGCACCAATCCCTGCACACACTCAACCTCACTGCTTGGTTGCTCCACTTCCAGCCTTAGCCAGGCTTCCGGACATTTCCCAATCGGTGCGTGAAATCATCTTATCTTCACACAAATCTACCACCAGAAGAACTTATGCTAGTAAGTGGAAATGTTTCTCTTGCTGGGCAGAGTCTAAAAACATAGATCCCTTTTCAGCCCTGGTCCACCACGTTTTAGATTTCTTAGCGGAACTTTTTCAGGCTGGGTCCTCTTCTGCCACCATTAGAGTTTAGTTAGCCGTAATTTCAAATTTTCATACAGGCCTATCTGAAACTAGTATCATGTCCCATAAGCTTTGCAAAGCTTTTCTCAAAGGGACTACTTCGCTCAGGCCCCCAGTGAGAGATCCCCCGCCTCAGTGGGATCTTAATTTGATCTTAGCTTCCCTAATATTGCCCCCCTTTGAACCCGCAGCTTCATGTTCCTTAAAGTTTCTTTCTTGGAAAACCCTCTTTCTTGTGGCAATTACCTCAGCCAGAAGAGTTTCCAAACTCCAGGCCCTTTGTGTTCTCCCTCGTTATTTAGTTTTCCATAATGACACTCAAGACTAATCCCTCCTTCCTTCCTAAGGTACCTTCTGAGAGTAATCTGAATCAGTCCATTGATCTTCCGGACTTCTTCCCAAATTATTCCAACAAAGCTGAACATAAATTACATCAGTTGGATGTTCATAGACAATTACGTTTCTACTTGCATAGGACTAAACAAATTAGGAAATCAGATCAGCTCTTCCTGTCCTATGCTGAAGGTAAACAAGGTCTACCAGTGTCTAAAGTAACTCTATCTAGGTGGTTGACTTCTATTATTACTTTGATTTATCAATTGAGGAACAAACCGCTAAACCAAAAGGCCACTCTACTAGGGCTTTAGCTAATTCTGTAGCTTTTCAGGCAAGATTACCAATGGAAGCCATTTGTGCGGCAGCTACATGGGCCACTCCCCATACATTTATTTCTCGTAAGTTGGATGTGGCCTCTAGGAGCAGAACTGATTTTGGTTCCACTGTGCTGAAGAGTCTGTTCCGATGAGCCACCCAGGACTGAGGTGCTAGGGACGCTGTCCAAACCAGCAAGAATGAAGGCGAGATAGACAACTTAACATTAAGAAGTTATGTACCTACCGTAACGTTCCATGTTAGTTGTCTTCTTCTCGCCTTCTTTCTTGCGTCCCCCTATCCTAATAGACCGAGAAGAGTTGCCCTCTGAGTTCCTTTTAGCTGGCTGGGTCTTATCTGGTTTGTTCCTTCAACCTTTTAGCTCTGTAGCTAAACTTATGCTGTTAGGACAGGTGTCCTTATATTTGTTTGTAGTTAGGTGTATGAAACGAGATCTAGGGATCCTAGTGCCAGGCATTGTGGGATATGGGGAGGCCTCGAGCCAGTAAATAGCTCTCGAGCTTTAGAAGATGGCCGAGTCGGAGCCGAGGATCGGTTCTGAACCCAACCAGCAAGAACGAAGGCGAGAAGAAGACAACTAACGTGGAACGTTATGGTAGGTACATAACTTCTTATTCCTGGTTGAGCCTTTGAGTTTTCTCCTTTTTCTTACTTTCCTTATTTCTAATGGGCATCAAATTCGATCTGAGGAAGCTGTGCTTAGTACAGGGAGTTGTGGTAAAGGGAGGAGCTCGAGCCTGGAAGCTGAAGTTTGTCAGAGGTGGCAGAGTCAAATCTGAGGTTCAGATCTGTAAACCCATACGTGGATCAGAACAAGAATCGGCAATGCAGATGCCAAGTTATGGTAAGTACATGACTTAAAATTCATGAAACCCATTTCCAGAGGGACATGACTAAGGAGTTCTCCAAGTCTCTCTGAGGTAAGCTGCTTACTGATATCCAGATGACTGGGGACACCCAGCTTACTGTCTTAGTCTGTATTGAACTTTACCATGCAGCTGCTATCTAATGCCCCCTGATAGTATAGTGAGGGCAGTGTGTGCTGGTATTTCTGTGTGCCAGCATGCCTGAATACTTCTTTATGACTTTGAGGAACGCTTTGATGTCCTTTGGTATGTTTAATGGTCCACACTTTTTCTGCAATAGGTAAGAGACTAACCAGGAGTCAAGAGGATGGTAAAACCCTCTCTGACATGGGAATTCATATATCCACCCCCTGAAAGGATCTTCTCTAGTAAAGAGAGGGTAAACAATAAGATGTAGCTCCACAATTCACAGGGTTGTTATCTTGATACTCCTGGGGACAGACCCCCTTGTGGCAGAGGAGGAGGAGGTTACTCTAATGGACGTCGTCCTAGAGGCAGACTACAAAATTTAGGGCTTTTGCAGTCCTTTAACTGAAAAGTGTTGTCAGTGCTCCTGAAAGGTTGCCTGGCTGCTGAACTCTGGAGGCACTTGGGGGCATTTATCTATGCACCCACAAGCCTGGCAAGACATAAACTCCTGAGTGCTAAAGATCATTTCTAGAGGCTACTCAATTCCATTTTTCTTTCCCCCAAGTTAGAACTAAGAAATTCCTGATTTTTCTACCCAGTCTTTGGGAACTGAGCAGCAGCAGTTTCCAATCTGATCGAAAAAAGATTCATCCAACCCATCCCCAAAGACCAGTTAGAGTTCAGAGTCTATTTAAGGTTCTATTTGCTACCCAAGAAGGTGGGGGACCTCATACTCGTTCTAGATGAGTCATTTAAATCTTTTCATAAAACAGACAATTCTGGATACTCATGATCACTCCACTATTGCCTCTTCTGAGGAAGGATAATTGGATGTGATCAGTAGATCTCCAGGAACACACACCATCATATAAAGACAGAGAAGCATTCCAGGAGATTTCTCAGTTTCTGTCTGGGAACTAGACATTGCCAGTTTAGAACACTACCCTTCTGTCTCACCTCAGCCCCCATGGTGTTTACCAAGATAATGGCAGTTGTTATGGCTCCTCTTTGTCTGCAGGGCATCCAAGTTTTCCCCCATCTTGAAGATTGGCTCCTTCTACCTCCAAGCTTTTCTGTTATGCCATCTGGAGCTTCTGCTCCATCTAATGCAAAATCTAGGCATCACAATGAATTTACCTAAGAGTCACATGGATCCTTCACAGTGAATAGAATTCACAGGATGCCACCTGGGCTAAGTGTTACAAATTGCTTAATTGCCCCAAATCCAGAGTATTCTCTGTCAGGCTGGTAGCTACACAGGTACTTTCATCATCCTTCACCCTCAGTAAGATTAATTTGCTTAGTGGACTGTACAGTTCTACTAGTTCCCTGTAGCTAGGTTGTATATGAGGGTACTCCAATGGACTGTTTCCATACAGTGGTCTCAGAACATTCAATGTGATAGTGTTCAATCTCGCCGTTTGTTCTTACACATGGGTTCGGAGCTGATCCTTGGCTCCGTGTCGGCCGCTTGCAAGCTCTGCATCGAGAAGAAGCTCGAGACAATCTAATACCCACAATCCCCCTCTGCCTTTACCTCAGATCTAGTTTGCCGCTGCTGCGTTCGCATCGCTGGGAGCTAGCTCGAGCATCTTGAGATAAGATATAACTTTTTGTTATATTTTAGAGAAAAATTGTTCTAATGGTAACTTTTGATATACTGAGTGTATGTGTGTGTGAGTAGGATAGAATTTCTCGGTACCGTTAAGTTTATTAACTGGTTAGAGTTTTTCGGGGCCTACCAACCCTACTTAAATTTGACAACCGGACTTGACATTAAAATCGGATTTGACTTTTTCCACCGGATTTGACTCTTATACTGGACTTGACTTTTGTCTTACCTGTAAAATGTCTGATAAAGTTAAATCAGGCTTTAAGCATTGTCAGTGTGGCCAAAAAATGTCAGTTACTGACAACCATAGTTCCTGTGTCTACTGCCTTGGCCCTCTCCACTTACAAGAGGACTGTTCAATTTGTCACTCTTTTAGTGGGAGGGTCATGACAGATAGGCGCAGGAAACTCATGGACAGAGGATTATTAAAACCTTCCTTTCAGGAGGCTCTGGATGCTTCAGACCAGGCATCAAAATCCTCGAAGGAATCGAAGACGTCGGAGCCCAAGTCATCGGCTCCGAGCTCTTCCGGTAAAGTTAGGTCACCGGTTTCCCAGACCTCGGGCCGAGTGTTCAACTGGTGTCGGTTCCTGAGCCTCGAGTCTTGGAACCGGTGATGGAGCTCCCTCCATCGACTTTATTGAGGTCGGCTCCGTCTTCGGTTCCTTCGACCCGTTCTTCTTCCAAGCTCTCCGATGTCGATGTGGATCGTGTGGTGCAGAAGTTATTGGAGCATTCGGCCCTGTCCAAACTTATTTCAGTTTCCACCCAGTTGGTGTCGAAACTTGAAGGCCTCCCATTGTCTCCATCCATTCCTCCGCCGAGACCTGTCCAGTCTTTGGAGCCGGAAGAGGTTGATCTTCTGATTGTGGAGCCCTCGGGTCCAGAACCGTCTTTTTCTCGGTCTGTTCCTCTCACCTCGACTCCGTCGGACCCGGTACCGGAGTCTCGGAGCCGACGATCTGTCCTTGGTTCCGGGGCCGAGTGTCGAACCGACATTTCGGTTCCGACTCTTCCCCTCGGGGCGGATCGATTCGGCTCCGTCCTCGGGGTCGATGCCTTCGGTGCCTGTTTCGGGGATTCTTCCCATTTCTTTGGAACCGGGAGATTCTTCGATTCGGGACCCGGGGGCTTTCGACCTAATGAGGAAGGTGTTGTCTACCCAGACAACCACATCAGTGGAAGCAACCTCTCCTCCCCATAAAGGGCCGTTATCCTCCTCTGCACCCACGGCCACATCCAAGCGTCGAGCACCAGTGTCTCAGCCCCCCCTGGAGGGTGCCCCCTCTTCCTCGGAGGCTTCTTCGGATGCTCCCCACGAAGAAGTCCCTAGGAAAAGATTGTGTAAGAGGAGACACTTGGATTCTCCACAAGAATCCTTGACTTCCGATACTGACTTAGATGAGTCAGAAGGGTCCCCTAAGTCACCTTCAGAAGATGTCTCTTTTTCGGACATATTGGAGATCCTGAAACAGAGAGGTGACTGGCAGTCCCTCCCCCCTTCTGAGGATGAGTCAGTTTTGCTGAAGGCATTCGGTGCTCGCCCTTCTTCCTCCTGGGTCACTCCGCCCTTGACGAATTAATGGAACTTATTGCTCGAAGGGCGTGGAGGCTCCTGACACAGTGGAACCAGTCCCAAGGAAACCCAATAAGTATATCACTGCACCCCAGGACAAGACTTACTTAACAAAAGGAGTTCCAGTGGACGCTATGGTGGTGTCAGCGGCCACGAAAAGGAGATGTCGGAATCTTCCTCATCTGTCCATCCCCTAATAAAGATTCTAGGACTATGGACAGGTATGGGAAGCGCATTTTTAGTTCAGCGGCTTTTTCCATGCGATCCCTGAACTATTTGACCCACTTTACACGACTACAGAGGGATCTAGTCAAAGAGTTGGGAGATACCCTCCAGGGTACTACAGATGCTGCTGTCTCAGAGAAAGTGACAGCGCAACTTAATACCCTTACATCCATTGTGAACTCGTCCATGAGGCTGATCTCTTACGCCGAAGGTTCGAGTAGGGCAGCAGCTTCAGCGATTGCTCTTCGCAGACAATCCTGGATGCGCTTATGTTCATTTGCGGAAGCCTTCAAGTCTTCCTTTACTAACTCCCCATTTGACGGTGCCACTCTCTTTGGCCCCAAAGTAAAGGAGACCCTTAGTGTGAACAGGAGGGAAAGACTCTGTCTGCTGTCGGAGTCCGTTTTTCCACCCCAACCAGACCGTACCCCAAAGGGCAACGTGGTGGAAAAATGTGGTTTCGAAAACCCCAAGGATCTTTCCCAGGCACACAGGGTGATGCCCCTTCTAGAGGCAGAGGCGGGGGCAGAGGTGGAAGACGCCACCCTGGCGGCAGAGGGGTCCGAGAATCAAGGTGACAGGGATACACTCCCTGGTAAACCTTTCCAGCACTCCTGAGAGGAGGCCCGACTGTCCTGCTCTGGAGGCAGTCGGGGTCGCTTAGCTTTATACCCTCAGGCCTGGCAAAACATAACTACAGACAAGTGGGTAAAAAGCGTGGTTACCAGAGGTTACAACATACCCTTTCTATCCCATCCCATTCCAAAGAAAAGACTCCCAGATGTACCGCCCCATCTGCGAGAGCCAGCAGCTATAGAAATTTCAAAGCTGCTAGAAAAAGAGTCATCCAACCAGTCCCAGCGGACCAGCAAGGATTCGGGACTTACTCAAGGTTCTTTTTAGTTCCAAAGAAAACAGGGGACTGGAGGCCCATTCTGGACATAAGCGACCTCAATACCTTCGTCAAGAAAGAAAAGTTCCGAATGGTCACGCTTCAATCGATCCTTCCATTCTTACAGAAGGATGACTGGATGTGCTCAATAGATCTGAAGGATGCATACTACCACATCAAAATGGCCAGGGCATCCAGAGATCATTTGTGCTTCCGGCTGGGGGCCAGTCACTTTCAATTTCGAGCCCTGCCCTTTGGTCTGACCTCAGCCCCCAGGGTCTTCACCAAATGCATGGCAGTGGTAGCGTCTCACTTGAGACGCCAAGGATTCCAGGTGTTTCCGTATCTGGACGACTGGCTCCTTTCTGCCACCACCCAGCGTCAACTAGTACAGGCCAGAGACTATACTCTTCAACTGTGTGTTCACCTAGGAATTTCCGTAAACTTCGGAAAATCCTTACTTCAGCCATCACAGAGTATCTTGTTCATAGGAGCGGAATTAAACACACATCAGTTAATTCTAAGACTTCCTCCAGAAAGGATACTTTCACTTCAGACTCACATCGTCTTCTTCTCTTGTCCAGGAAATCCCCAGCAAAACTGGTACTGAAGGTTTTGGGACTCATGTCAGCTTCTCTTATTGCAATACCCTTGGGAAGGCTGCACATGAGAGTCCTACAATGGCTACTGTTTGCACAATGGTCGTTCCAACAACTACCTCTAACACACGAGATTCTTATAACGAACACATGCAAAACACACCTAAACTGGTGGCTTCAAGCGTGCAACCTTTCCAAGGGAGACCATTTGTGCTACCCGCCTACAGTTACGGTGACCACGGATGCTTCCCTGATAGGGTGGGGGGGCATCTTTCAGGGACAGACAGTCCAAGGCGAATGGACCAATTTGGAGTACAATCTGCACATCAATGTTCTAGAGTTGAGGGCAGTGTTTCTAGCGTTGCAACACTTTGCTCCCCTTCTTCCTCTGGGAACTATTGCAGTTCAGACGGACAACATGTCGGTAGTCTGGTACATAAACAAACAAGGGGGAACCAAGTCCTATCAGCTATGCAGAGGCCATGAGAATCTGGCAATGGGCGGAGTCCACGGGTCGCTTTCTAATAGCAACGCACATCCCGGGGTCATCCAACATCATAGCCGACAGGCTAAGCAGAGCAATTCTGTTACCGCACGAGTGGTCCCTAAAACAGTCAGTTGCGAAAAAGATTTTTCGCACGTGGGGCCAGCCTTCCTGCGATCTGTTTGCGTCTCCAATGAACGCCAAATACAGGAGCTACTTTGCCCTATAACCCCCTCCAGGGAAGTCCCCAGGGACGCACTGATTCACGATTGGCCCCCGGGACTCCTGTACGCATTTCCTCCATTTCCCCTGATATCAAAGTTTCTCCAGAAAGCCAGAAACCTACACAGGACAATAATCCTCATTGCCCCCTTCTGGCCTCGTCAAATTTGGTTTCCCTTCCTGAAGACACACTGCATTCGGGGACCCTGTATCCTGGACCCAGAGCCAGATCTATTGACTCACTCGTCAGGGGCTCCCCATCCCGCGCTCTTGTCCCTCCATCTAGCAGCTTGGCTGCTCCAATTCCCAACTTAGCCCGGTCTGATCTTCTTTCGCCTGCAGTTCAGAATATATTAGTGGCTTCTCATAAAGCTTCCACTACTAAAACATATTCTAGTAAATGGAAGCGATTTGTATTCTGGGCGAATACACAGCAAGTGGATCCTTTTATAGCTCCTTTGAATAAAATATTAGAGTTTTTAACAGACTTGTTCCATCAGGGTGCTTCTCCTGCCACATTAAGAGTTCAATTGGCTGCCATTTCTAATTTCCATGTGGAAGAATGTGGGGCTCCTGTTATGGCCCACAGACTTTGTAAAGCCTTTTTAAAAGGGGCTTTTCATATTAGACCACCAATTAGATCTCCTACGTCACCTTGGAGTCTAAACTTATTGTTATCTAAATTAATGTTGCCCCCCTTTGAACCAGCCTCCTCTTGCCCATTGAAATTTTTGTCTTGGAAGACTCTCTTTTTGGTAGCCATTACATCCGCCAGGCGAGTATCTGAACTTCAAGCCCTCTCCATTAAGCACCCTTATTTGATCTTACACTCTGACAGAGTTTCTCTTCGAACTAATTCATCCTTCCTTCCTAAAGTTTGTTCTATTAATAATATTAATCAGTCCATTGAATTACCCACCTTCTTCATGAATCACTCCAACAAAATGGAGTATATGTTGCACAAATTAGATGTTCACAGACAGCTAAGGTTTTACTTGGATAGAACAAAAGATCACAGAAAAACTGATCAACTTTTTGTGGCCTTTGCTGATAACAGGAAAGGAGTAGCGGTTACCAAAAGAACTCTTTCTAAGTGGTTAACGGATTGTATAATCTATGTCTATGATTCTTCAAATCAAACTCTTTTGCACAAACCCAAAGGACATTCCACAAGATCAGTGTCTACATCCCTGGCTCATGCAGCCCGCCTACCACTAGGCGCTATTTGTGCGGCTGCTACTTGGTCTAAGCCACATACATTCATTTCTCATTATAAGGTAGACAAGGTTTCTAGGGACAGGGCAACCTTTGGTTCCACTGTGCTCAAGAACGTCCTTCCGTGAGTTCCTCAGGAACAAGGAGCTAGGGACGCTACCCATGTGTAAGAACAAACGGCGAGATTGAACACTATCACATATAGAAGTTATGTCCTTACCATAACGTTCCATGTGGAGTGTTCATCTCGCCTTTGTTCTTACATTCCCACCCTCCCGCCCTTAGGAAGAACGTTCAGTTTTTGGTGCCTGGCCTGGGGCATTCTGCTTCTGCTTTGCAGTTGTTGTGTATATAGTTGACATGTATATATATGTGGATGTGTCTATATATATATATATATATATATATATATATATATATATATATATATATATATATATAGACTCTTAGTTCTGTGCATATGTGATGTAAGCATGAGTGTGCTCTCTCTGGAGACTGGTTTGCTTGCAAACTAGATCTGAGGTAAAGGCAGAGGGGGATTGTGGGTATTAGATTGTCTCGAACTTCTTCTCGATGCAGAGCTTGCAAGCGGCCGACATGGAGCCGAGGATCGGCTCCGAACCCATGTGTAAGAACAAAGGCGAGATGAACACTCCACATGGAACGTTATGGTAAGGACATAACTTCTATTTCTCTACATGCCCAAATTTGCATTACTCAAATATGCAGAGATCATGTTAGCTGGATTGCCATCAGTGATGGAAGCTTGTCCCTTCCACATGGATATCCCTTCGGCTGTCATAACCACAGATGCCTCCCTTCGGGGGGGGGGGCATTTCAAAGGGAGAATGGTCCAAGGTTCTTGGTCATATCCAGAGTCCAATCTCCACATCAGTCTTTTGGAGATGAGCAGCCCTCCTAGCATTGCTGGCATTTCAGGACATTCTCCCCAAGAGTGTGATTTACATACAAATGGACAGCATGGCAGTAGTCTGAAAAATAAAAGGCAGGAATTGAATAATTTATGTAATGTTGCTTAGGTTATATGATATATAGCAATGTATGTGAAGTATGAAATTTGTAAACATGAACTTGTTAATATAGTTTGATTACTTTTACGTAAAAGTAAATTTGCCTATGTCACAAATGATAATTCAATAAAAGTGTTAAAAAAAAAAAAAAAAAATGGCATAGTCTGGTATATCAGCAAACAGGTAGGAACCTATGTCAGGAAGCCATGAGAGTAAGGCAGCAGGCAATGCTGTTGCACTGATTTTTGACAGCAGTGCACATCCCAAGGATGTCCATTGTGTTATCAGACAAACTGAACAGGACTATCTTAATGCCTCTCAAGTGTTCCCTCAGTGCAACTGTGACATCTTTGATTTTCCTTCACTGGGGCCCAACCGTACTGTGACCTTTTTTTGCATCCTGCCTGAGTAACAAACCTGCTTCCTCCACAAGGACACTCAGTGAAAGACTGTAGTTCACAATTGGCCACCGAGTCTCTTTATGCATTTTCTCCATTACTTCTAATGAACAAATTCATCCAGAAAGCAAGAAAGCTCAAGGACAGAGTGAGTCCTCATTGCTCCCTTCTGGCTTCGAGAAACATGTTCATGTTCCTGTAACCTCTGCTAGTACACCCTCCATGGAATTTGGATCAGTATCCAAATCTTTTGACTCACCCGTCTGGATTGTCTCCTCCAGACCAGAAATTCACGAGACTAACCTCTCTTGGTTCATCCAGTTCTGATCTTAGCCAGAGATGTCAGGCTTCCACCATTGGTTGTTCAGATTATCTCAGCCTCTCAAAAGCTAACCACAAAAAACATTTATCATAGCAAATGGAAAATATTTTTCATCTGTGCTTCATCAAAAGAAATGGTTCCTTTTCTTGCTCCCATCCCTTCCATACTGGAGTTTGTCTGACCTTCTTATAGTAGTTCCAGTTTTTCCAGTATCAAAGTGTAAATGGCTGCAATTTCAAATTTCTACATAGGTCAGAGGGGGACACCTCCATAGCATCTCTAATGGTGCCTAAAACCTTTTTGAGGGCAGCATTCCTTCTATGACTGCCAAAAGACCCTGTACCTCAATTGGATATTACTTTTTTGCTTCAAGCATTAACTCAACCTCCTTATGAAGTAGGAGTTTCAGCAGACTTGAAGTTCCTGTCTTGGAAGGCTGTTAAAGCGGTCAGATGAATTTCAGTTACAAACCTTTTCTTGCAAACCCACTTAACTGGTTTTCCACAAAGACCAAGTTTCCTTAAGGACTAATGTGTCTCTCCTTCCTAAGGTGACATCCAAAGCAAGTTTAAACTAATACATTCACCTACCAGTGTTTTTTTTCCCCAATTCTCCAATAACATTGAATATACTCTGCATATGTTGGGTGTTCATCATCAACTCAGATTTTTTTTTATCTCCATAGAATGAAACACCTCAGGAAATCTGACCAGTTCATTGCATATTCTAGACCTAAACTGGGATAAGCAGTTTCTAAGGTTACTCTTTCAAGATAGTTGTCAGATTGTATTTCCTTTGCATACAGTAAAGAGAGCTTATCCCTGCAATCAAAGCCCCAACACTCATTCCACAAGAGCAATAGCTATTTCAACAATCTTCATGAAGAGTCTTTCCATTGATATTTGTGCTGCTGCAGTTTGTTCAACACTTTTGTTTCTCATTGTAAATTGGATGTACAATCCAGATCTTATTCCTCTTTTGGTTCCACCATCTTCAGGATCCCTGATACCATCCAGGTAAACGCAGCTTGAGAATGTCTCCTACATTGAATCAGATGAAAATAGACATCGAATATGAAAGTTAAGTACTTGACAACGATAGAGCCATGTTGTCTAATTTTTGTCCGTTTCAACCTTCCTTCCCCCTTGCAGATTCTTATCTGTTGGTGTCGGGTGACCGAATGCATGTCACGTGGACCTTGTCTTTGAACAGTCCTATCTAACTGTGATCCCCTCCTAAAAGCTTCCCATTAAGTTAGGAATCAATTTTTAAAGTTAGCTATATGTCTAGATTTGTAACTGGTGGTGGCATCCTTGGTTTGAGGTTTTAAGGTGGACTGCAGGAAATTAAGGGTAGGGGAGGCATCAGAGCCCTAAATGTGTGCAGCTTCAGAGGTGGGGCTGAGGTCAGATCCAGTCAGATCGGACTCCTCCATGCGTTGAACTGAGGAAGATCAGACAAGACAGGTCTGATATTATGGTAAGTACATAACGTTCATATCCATCTGTTATGTTAGGAGCACATAAAGACCTAAGGGAAGAAACAAATCAGTTTGAATGTGGGGAGTTATTCTTTCTGGCTTCAGTTACTGTAGCAGATTATTTTTTCTGGAGTTTTAGTGGCTTATTTATTTGGCAGTTGTTTACTGGGAAAGTCCAACTGAATAATGAGGTGCCCATTCTCAGCAGATGCCCGGGGAGAAAAGCTCCAGATACATATGGTTAACACATTCAAGCACAAAATTTGAAAAACTACACATTACTTTGCTAGAATAAAAACTCAACAGGTAAAATAAAGTCATAGTGTTCAAACATAAATTATATGGAAATCCTGCTAATGGGAAGGTGCAGCATTATTTATATAATAGATTAACAATAATTATTAATATTCTGGAGGTCATAAAATATGATAGATTATATTGGTGGAAGGCATAGGATAGTACAAGTAGAGAAGAGTAGGGTGTGATAGAGGGGAATAGTAGGTATAGATATGGAAAAGGTACGAGTGTAACCTCAGTGGACTATGTGTAGAGAAAGGGAGGGTAAGGTAAGTTAGTAGTGGGGGTCGAGAGTGTAGAGGTAAAAAAAGGTGTAAGAGTACCTCAGCCTGGGCTCATACAGGAGCAAGCCCAAGCTTTGTTGAAGTATTCTTTTACAGAGTTTTTGAAGGAGTGCAGGTTAGTAGCAGTCTGGTTAGTTAAAGGAAGGGACTTTCAAAGTTTTGCCACCAAGCAGGAGTAAAGGCTTAGGCCTGGGGTTTTTATTGGTTTATAAGTTGTGAAGAGATGTTTGTCTTCGGCTCTGTTTATTTGGGATATAAAAGTTGATTAATGGGCTAAGAGCAGGACAAGCTAGTTCGTTGTGGATGATTTTGTATACTGTAGTAAGTTGTATATATTGAAGGTGGAGGGGGAGTTCAAGCAATCTTATGGAATGTAGGGCTTTACAGTGATGAGTTAAAGGGTTTGAGTTTATGGCAAATTTGGCAATTTTGTTATAGCAGCTTTACATTTTTTTTCTGAGAGAGGCCTGTAAGTTAGTTAGAATTGGGACCCCATATAACAGGGTAAGAGGTAGGTGTTGGACAGGGTAATTTTGGTAGCTGCTGTGAGTAAGTTTTTATTCCTGTATAGCATGCCAAGTTTTTGGTGTTTTTAATATTGTGTATGTGTAGGTCAAACTTGCGATTTTCATCATTTGTGACAGTTTAGTATGCTAAACCAATTAAATTTCAGTATTGTTGGCTGAAAAGATCTGGAAGTTTGTTTTGTTGGAACTATGGGATGAAGGTAAAGAGAGGGAGATTTGGTTTTTTTTTGGGTGGGGGGTGGTTCTATAGAAGTTCAGCATTGGACAGCCATGTTTCTATGAAGGAGAAAGCTGCTTGTGTTGTGTTTTAGGTGAGTTAATTTGTCTGATACTCAGATGATAGTGGAGTCATCTGCATATTGGATTAGAGTGCCTTCACAGGAGGATGTATACAAGTTATTGGCAAAGACATTAAATAGTAATGGGCCAAGGATGGATCCTTGAGGTACACCTGTGGGGGTGATGTGATATGGGGAGATAGAGCCTTGTCATTTTACTGCTTGCTGTGCCTGTCAGCTAGGTAGTTAGAAAACCACTGAAGTGAGGAGGAAGATAGATCAATGCTGGAAAGTTCTTTAAGGAGTTTGGGGTGAGATACCACACCAAATGCTTTTGACAAATCTAGAAATACTGCAGTTACTAGTTTGCCAGTGTTACATGCTTTTTTGACAGAGTCCATGAAAGATAAGGCTGTTGAGGTACTAGTGTGCAGCTCTAAAGCCATGTTTAGTGTTAGAATGTAGGTTGTTTTGTGTAAGATGGTGGAGAAGTTGTAGGTGCACACATTTTTGTAGAATTTTAGAGTGGGGGGGCAAGATTACAATAACACAAAAGTTTGTGATGTCAGTGGAGTTGTGTCCCTTATGTAAAGGGATAATGTGTGATCTTTTCAATACATTAGGGACACGTGATTCAGCTATGGATCTATTAAGATGCTAACAGGGAATGCTATCACCTCTGAGACAAGCTTTAGGGTATTTTGGTGAGAGGCTGTCTTCTGAGGTTGAGCAGGGTTTCAGTTTTTGTAGTAGTTTTTTATTTGAGATAAAGGGATGGGCTGAAAAGTAAGCTGGGGATGGTTTGGTTTTTGGTTATGAGTAAGGGGTTGGGTTTGTGTGTGTGTGTGATGGGTGGGGTATGTAGAAGTTAATATTGATGGGTTTTAGTAGAAGTAGTGAGTTGGGGTGGATGAGTTGGATTTACTTTTAGGTTGGATATAGACACTATAACATATGTGTTGAATTCGGAGGCTGTTTGAAGAGGTGGTATATTGGGGTATGGATTGGCATTATTTTTTTATTTCCTGGGTTGAGTAATGAGGTTACAGAGGACCAGAATGCCTTAGGGTTGTTTTTGTGGTCATCTTGAATGTAGGAACAGTATGATTTTTTTAATCACACAATATTGTTTGATTGTGGAGTTGTCTGTATAACTGAAGATTTATGTTTTCATTCTTTAGCCAGGCAATCCATGTTTGTCCCTGTCTTTCATTAGAATTATACATGATTTGGTGAGCCGTGGGGCATAGTTATTTTTTATTCTTTGTTTGCTGAGTGGCTGTGGAGTTAATACTTAGGAAGGTGCTGTTGATGTGTTCAATATCGTTAAGGGGAAGTCTTTTTTGGATGGACCAGTCTGTAGAGATTAAATACCTCTTTGCTGAGTTTTTGTAGGTTACGTATAGTTTTGAAGTTGTGTTCGTTGTGATAGTCCTGTGAGTGTAGGCTGGTAGGTGGTCATTTAAGGAGCTGGGAAGTGTGCCTGAGGATATAAAGTTAGAAGGGTTCGAGACTAGTATTCAGTCCAGGGTGGAGTGTTGGATGTAATTTTTGCTATTCTGGTAGCAGTATTTATAAGTTGAGTAAAGCAAGCCACAGAGGTTTATACTGTTTTTGTTGGTTGGCGTGAGGTTAGTGTCTGTCAGTTAATGTTAATATCCCCTAGGATAATGGTTTCATTCAGTATTGTTTCAGACATCCAGGCTAGATTTTTTTCTAGAATGGGAATGTTTTGCCCAGGTGGGATGTACAAAACAACTATGCAGATGTTCTTAGATGAATTAAGTTTTAGAAATGTTGCAAGGATTTTGGCTGTGGAGACTTTTGATATAGTATTTGAGTATTGGGAAACCATCAAGTTGTTAGGGAAATTGAGGGCTGTTCCACCACCTTTTTATGTGCTCTGTCTACTGTGATAATGTTATAACCAGGTGGAAGAATTTCATTACATTTTATTTCTGGTTTTAGACAAGTCTTTGTAATAACAAGGATGTCTAGGTTAGTGTGTGTTAACCAGGCATGAAAGAGTATATTTTATTGCACATGCTCCTGATATCAAGAGTAATGCATTTTAGTTTTTTTACTCTCTATTGTAGGAATGGGACCTGGATTGCGGTGAATGTCCCCACACAAGTTTAAGGTCATAAAAAAAGTCTAGTTGTTTTAGGAGTTTTAAGTAATTTGGGTATCTGTATTAGTTTTAGGTTGTAGTGATTAGTATTGAGGATTTTAGGGTGGGAATAGAAGAAGATTGGTATAGAGATCAGTGTTGGGGTTATTTTGGACAAACTTCTGGTGGAGGGATTGAGTGTTGATGAGGTAATACTTGAGGTATGCTTTTGTAGTAGTGTTGCTGGAGGAGTTGTTAGGGTATAAAGGCGAATCTTGTATGAAAGTTTGTCTATAGCGTTGATTTGTAGTGAGGGCACTGAGGTGAATACAGCTTGATGTACCTCACCTAGAGATGAGAATTGAGTTGAAGTGAACTTTTATTTCAAACGCAGTGGAATTTTAGATGTTAAGTTGTCAATCTCGCCTTCATTCTTGCTTGATGGGTTCGGAGCCGATCCTCGGCTCCGACTCGGCACTTGCTAAGCTCGAGAGTCAGTTTTACCAGCTCGAGGCAGCCCCATATCCCATGATGCAAGGCGGTAAGTACCCAGATCTCGTTTGTCGCTTCGCTGATGAGGTCCTCCTTTTACCAGCTCCTGGTAAGTGATTTAGATATTACTGTTTTAGCCCCCTTTTCAACTTTAAACTTTATTTTTTAACGTTTATAGTTAATTTAAGTCCCTTTCTGACTAGAAAATCCCTCACTCCTTTATATTTTTAGTCAGGCCTTCTCCCCTCCCATCCCCCCCTTGTTAGGGTGTGTGTGTGTGTATTAGAGGTTAGTTATCTGACTATTTTGGGATAACTATTTCTTGGGACTGTGTTGTGTGTGTGTTGTTACAACTATGTCCAAGGAAAGGGTCTCAGGCTTTAAGAAGTGTGACTCGTGCTGTCAGAAGATGTCTCTGACAGATGGTCACACTTCTTGCTTATACTGCCTGGGACCTCTCCACCTGCAGGACTCCTGTGCAATATGTCATTCTTTTAGCCAGAGAGTCCTGCAGGAGAGGAGAAACAAATTGATTTTGAGGGGCCTTCTTAAACCGGAGGGCTCTCCGGCTAAGTCGGCCCGACTAAGACTTCCAAGTCTTCCAAGGCCCAGGCTTCTGTCTCTAAGCCTGCGGCCTCGGTTCCGACTCTTTCAGAGTCGAGATCGCTCGGCTGGAGCCGATCCTAGTTTGCAAACCCTCGGCACCGATGGCTATCGGTGCCGATACTGGTTCGGTCACATCGGTGTTGGCTCCGACTGGCTCCGACCACCATGTGGCTCAGGCGGTGTCGGCGCCGACGCGCCGACACCGCTACTTTTATGTCTGTATCGGCTCCGGCGGAGCCGATGCATCGAACCTTCTGTCGGTGCCGAAAGTTGTCGGCTCGGCGGCATCCATGGTTTCGCTGGCTCCGATGGTTCCTTCGAGGAAGAGGTCCAGGTCCCCTTCCTTGGAACCGATACTTTCGGCTCCGGCCTCTCCTCTCGGAACGGAGCCATCGGAGCCGATCATCCAGGTCATCCAGGCTTTCTGACCATGATTTAGAGAGGGTGGTCAGTAGATTATTAAAATCACAGGCACTGGCCCAGATGCTACATAGTCCGTCTCAACAGACGACTATTAGTCCACACCCCCTTGCAGTTCCTCCTTCGACTCTACCTCAGAGTTTGGAGCTGGAGTCTTCGGGAATGGTTTCTGGTATGGCTGAGGGACAGATACCCCCCCCCCCTTCTGCTCCCTCAGCCTCTACTCTTATCTCCTCTTCGAGACCTTCCTTAGAGGGATTCGGTGGTCGGGCTTCCCTGGTCTCCTCCGAGGGGGTGAGTGGCATCGGACCCTTGTCCGACCCCACTCTTTCCCTTGGAGCCTCTGCCTTGGTGAGCTCGGCTCCGACATCTGCCTCGGAGCCTTCCCTTTTGGTGGGCCCTGGAGTTCCTGGTTCTTCGGAACGGGTTCTCTCGGACCTCCCTGGCGGGGGAGCCTTCGAGGTGATGAAGAGTGTGCTAGCCACTGGACTCAGCCAGCAGTCTGTTCCCTTAGCTCCTCCCTCTACGGTGCCTGTCGATATATCTGCCATCTCTCTTGCTCCCGGACCCAGAGATCCTCCGCCTCAGGTTTCCCCACTGGGAAGAGCCCTCTCTTCCGAGGATTCTCCTGATCAGTCAGGGGATCCTCCGCGCAAGAGGACCTGTAAGAGGAAACACGTAGACTCCCCCCGAGTCTATCACTTCAGATACCGACTTAGATGAGTCGGAGGGATCCCCAAGATCCCCCTCTGAGGATGTCTCCTTTTCAGACATCCTAGAACTCCTTAAACAGAGGGGAAACTGGCCCTCCAATAATCCCTCTGAGGATGAGTCGGTATACCTGGAGGCGTTTGGATCTCGGCCCTCCACCTCCTGGGTGTCTCCACCTTTTGACCCCCTTAAGCAGGTTATTGCTCGAAAGGCTTGGGCTGCTCCTGACTCTGTAGAGCCAGTTCCTAGGAGGCAGTCTAAATTTATTACTGCCCCTCCGGACAAGCAATTCCTTACGAAAGGTGTCCCTGCTGATGCCATGGTGGTGGCGGCTGCCACTAAGAAGGAACTTGCAGATCCTTCCGTACCTGTCCATCCTCCTAATAAGGACTCTAGGACCATGGATAGGTATGGTAAGCGGATGTTCTCTTCAGCGACCTTTGCTATGCGCTCGCTGAACTACTTATGTCACTTCACCAGACTCCAAAGGGATATCCTTAAGGAGCTAGGTGAAGTAGTACAGGATCCCACAGCTGCAGGGGCTCAGGAAAAAATTGCTTCGCAGCTAGGAACCCTTAATTCTATTGCTAACTCCACCATGCGACTGATATCATATGCAGCAGATGGAGCGAGTAGGGCTGCAGGTACAGGTGTGGCTCTTAGACGCCAAGCCTGGATGCGGCTCTGTAATTTTGCAGATCCCTTTAAGGCGTCCTTCACAAACTCTCCCTTTGATGGGTCAGCTTTGTTTGGCCCTCAAGTGAAGGAAACATTGACCAGGTGTGAGCAGGACGGCAAGACTCTTTCTGCCGTAGGGGTCCGTTTTTCCACCCCTTCTAGACCTTACCCTAAGGGACAGAAGGGTGGCAAAATGTGGTTCCGCAAATCCCAAGGAGTCACGCCAGATTCACGTGGTCAGTTTACCCCTAGAGGCAGAGGGGGTAACAATAACAGACGCCGCCCTAGAGGCAGAGGGGGTCCACAAAACCAGGGAAGCAGAGAGCCTCTCTCTGACGAGCCCTTTCAGCATCCCTGAGGTGTTGCCCGACTGTCCATCCTTGGAGGCAGTCGGGGGAAGACTATCGCTGTACCCAGAAGCCTGGCTTTCCCTAACTCAAGACAGATGGGTACAGTCGATCATATCTGAGGGTTACAAAATTCCTTTCGAGGAAACTTCCTTCTCTCACTCAAATTCCCTTCCAGATGTACCACCCGGTCTAAGGGAAATTGCAGAGTTAGAAGTTTTAAAACTTCTACAAAAAAGAGCCATTCAGCCAGTTACAACAGACCATTCAGAGCCTGGAATCTACTCAAGGTTCTTTTTGGTCCCCAAAAAGACGGGAGACTGGAGACCAATATTGGATCTCAGCAGACTCAACAAGTCTGTGAGAAAGACAAGATTCCAAATGATCACTCTTCAGTCAATTCTGCCCTTCTTACACAAGGACAACTGGATGTGCTCAATAGATCTTCAGGATGCGTACTATCACATAAAAATTCACAGACGCTCCAGAAGGTTTCTCCGCTTTCGGCTGGGGTCCAGTCATTTCCAATTCAGAGCCCTGCCCTTTGGTCTCACTACAGCCCCCAGAGTGTTCACCAAATGTATGGCAGTGGTCACGGCTCACCTGAGACGTCAAGGATTCCAGGTGTTTCCGTATCTCGACGACTGGCTCCTTTCAGCCACCACCAGGCATCAGCTTCTTCAAGCCAGGGATTACACAATAAATCTTTGCACTCATTTGGGCATCTCGATCAACTACGGAAAATCCTCCTTATTGCCCTGCCAGTCTATTACTTTCATAGGCGCAAACTTAAACACTGTTCGGATGTCAGCTACCCTCACAGACCAAAGAATCTTAGATATTCAAAGTCACGTGAGGATCATCCTAGCCAGCAAGAAAGTACAAGCCAGAATGGTTCTGAAGGTGTTGGGTCTCATGGCTGCGGCCATCACCCTTCTTCCCCTGGCCCGCTTCTATATGCGCCTTCTTCAATGGATGTTGTTCACTCAGTGGTCTTACCAACAACTTCCGATGCGTCACCAAATACTGGTGACACAGATTTGCAAGAATCATCTTCCTTGGTGGATTACTTTTCCCCAGATTCACCAAGGCAGACCCTTTGTACCCCCAACCCCGGTAGCCACTGTCACTACGGATGCCTCCCTGATCGGGTGGGGGGGGGCATTATCAGGGCAGGATGGTTCATGGGACGTGGCGACCGTTCGAATACCACCTGCACATAAATGTCCTAGAGATGAGAGCAGTGCTTTTAACGTTGCAAGCCCTCAACGACTTTCTTCCTTTAGGGACAATTGCAGTCCACACAGACAACATGTCTGTAGTATGGTATATCAACAAACAGGGCGGAACCAAGTCCTACCCCTTGTGTCGAGAAGCGCTCAGACTTTGGCAATGGGCGATCTCCTCTCATCAGTTTCTGGTAGCAACGCATATCCCTGGGAAAACGAACATTTTAGCGGACAGATTGAGCAGAGCTATTCTCATGCCTCACGAGTGGTCTCTCAAACAATCTATAGTGGAGGAGATTTTTCTAGAATGGGGCCGCCCATGTTGCGATCTTTTTGCTACTCCCCAAAACAGCAAATGCCCAGACTTCTTCTCTCTCTTCCCACTACAAGGCCATCCCCCCAGAGACGCTCTGACCCAGGACGACTTTATGCCTTTCCTCCCTTTCCTCTGATTCCACAGGTAATCCAGAAAGCCACCGTTTTGAGAGCCAAAATGATTCTCATTGCTCCTTATTGGCCTCGACAAATTTGGTTTCCGTTCCTCCATCGTCACCTTTTGGTGCAGCCGTGGCATCTGGACCCAGTGCCAGACCTTCTGATTCACCAATCGGGTCAGCTGCACCGGTCTATTCCTTCTCTCAACCTTACAGCATGGTTGCTCCACTTCCTTCCTTAGCCAGGCTTCCTGTGATCTCTAATCCAGTTAGAGACATCATAGTAGCTTCCTTAAAATCCTCTACTAGAAGGATTTATACTAGCAAATGGAAACGTTTTTCTTATTGGGCAAAAGCCAAAAATATTGATCCCTTCACTGCTCCAGTACAAGCAGTTTTGGATTTCTTAGCGAAAATTTTTCACGCGGGTTCCTCTTCTTCCACGGTCAAAGTTCAGTTGGCTGCTATCTCGAACTATCATGTCAGGTTCGCAGATCACAACATTATGTCCCACAGGCTTTGTAGAGCCTTCTTGAAAGGAATTTTTCTCCTGAAACCTCCTATCAGGAGTCCTCCTCCTCAATGGGACCTAAATTTAGTGCTGACATCCTTGATTCTTCCTCCCTTCGAGTCAGCTGTTTCATGCTCCCTGAAATTTCTTTCATGGAAAACTTTATTCCTGGTTGCTATTACATCGGCTAGGAGGGTGTCTGAACTTCATGCTCTATCTGTTCGCCCCCCCTATTTAGTCTTCCACAAAGACAGAGTATCATTGAGAACTAATCCGACCTTTTTGCCTAAGGTCGCCTCAAAGACTAATTTGAATCAGGCTATTGATCTTCCTGTATTTTTCCCAAACTACTCAAACAGATCGGAACAAAAATTACATTATCTTGATGTTCACCGCCAACTCAGATATTATTTGGACAGAACAAAACAATTCAGGAAATCCGATCATCTCTTTGTTTCTTATGCTGATAACAAGAAAGGCCTTCCTGTTTCAAAAGTGACCTTATCTAGATGGCTTTCTTCTGTGATCTCTGAAATTTATCAGCTCAGGGGAAAACAGCTGTGCTCGAAACCTAAGGTGCATTCAACCAGAAGCTTAGCCACTTCCACAGCTTTTCAAGCTAGACTTCCATTAGACACTATTTGTGCAGCAGCTACTTGGGCCACTCCTCATACATTTGTTTCCCATTACAAATTGGATTTGGCCTCCAGGGACAGAGCCAGTTTTGGCTCTACAGTTCTCAAGAGTCTGTTCCATTGAGCCACCCAGGATAGAGGTGCTAGGGACGCGGTCCCATCAAGCAAGAATGAAGGCGAGATTGACAACTTAACATTGAGAAGTTATGTACCTACCATAACGTTCCATGTTAGTTGTCTTCTCTCGCCTTCTTTCTTGCGACCCTCCCTCCTTCCCCCAGGCCTGGACAGACTTTTCTCTCTACAGGGAATTATGCTTCTGAAGACCATACAGTGCTGGTCTTCCTACCATCCTTCAGGCCTTTTTCTCTCCTCCTTTCTTCCTTTTGGAAGTTATTTATGCTAGGTGCTATTGCCTATTGTCATCAAACGAGATCTGGGTACTTACTGCCTTGCATCATGGGATATGGGGCTGCCTCGAGCTGGTAAAAGTGACTCTCGAGCTTAGCAAGTGCCGAGTCGGAGCCGAGGATCGGCTCCGAACCCATCAAGCAAGAAAGAAGGCGAGAGAAGACAACTAACATGGAACGTTATGGTAGGTACATAACTTCTCATTTCTTTTCACTGTACAGAGAACACTGTAAAGGGGATCAGTCACCTTTTATTGCTTGGTAGTTAACTGTCTTGCATTAACTTGAGAAAGACAAGTTATCTCTCTTCTCCCTGGATCTATAGGAGACAAATGAGAGTTGCCTTAGGCTGTGCCATTGATTGAGTGCCGTTTTCTGTCTTGATGGCCAAGCCAAGTCTTGCATGGATACTTGCAGAGCCACAGCTTCAGAAAACCCAGGGGCTTCTACATTTTGTTAGTCATAAGCAGGTGACTAATGACCACTTTTGGTTTTTGCAGTCAACAGTGAATGTTATTGCTGGAGATTCTGGCAACTAAGATTGCCATCTGATAAGTTAGAAGCACCAGAGAAGAAGTCTTGTTACTTACTGTCATGGAAATCTGTTTTTGATCAGTGTTCTATAAACAGTAACATTTTTCAGTGTGATTCAAATTTTTCAGTTTGCTCCTAATATGGCAATTTAAAATTATTTTGAAGCAAATATGCATCACTAATTTCTAGGTCAGTATAGTCACTGTCATAATTCCATGAACACAGAATTTAACAGGCTTGTAAATTGCTGTCTTTTTTCCCACTAAAGTGTGTGGTGCCCAAAGCGCAGTGATGACAGTGTGATCTTTTTTTTTTTTTTTTTTTTTGTTAAAATGAATTTTGCCTCTGATTTTTTTTTTCAGGCAAGATTGGTTGCAATGACATTAGATAAGGAATATGACGTTGCAGTGGAAGCAGTTCGAGTTCTTACATTGATCCAGCAGTGAGTACTTCAACATTCTCGCATGATTTAAGGGATATTAACTTGGTATAGCACCGCATATTCAGAATGTGAAGTTAATTTTTTTTTTTATTATTATTTGATCCTGCATTGTACCCTCTGCCCATCTCGATGGGTGTTATATGCCAATGTGGTGGATCCAGAGCAGCAGTTCTGCATACAGAAGCCTCTCCAGCACTCAAACTCCTCTTCCGTGATGTGGTTTTTCCCTCCCTTGTTCTTCAGATCCAGACATAATCTTCCAGTGGTCTTCTTGTTTTGGGAAGCTAGGTGTTTTTTTCCCTCCTGTTTGGCTTCGGACATAGCCTTACGTTACTGCTAACTTTTTCAGAAATTTTGCCAGTCTGTATAGGTTAAGAAACTCCCTTTCTCTCATTTTTAACAGATGCCTGCCTAAGCCTACATTTACAACTTACTAGTGTTTTTCCTTAAAGAAAATGTAATTCTGTTTTACTTTTCCCTCCACTATTTTGTCATAGTTTTTTTTTCCTTTTTTCTTGATAAATGCTGTGCCTTAGAGTATTTTATAGCTCACTATTTGTCACTTTTGAGAAAGGAGAATGATTCAAGATTTCAAGAAATACACCAAATGTGGGCACAACATTCTGCCTCAGGATATACATGGTCACTGCAGATTATCTTCCAATGTGAAATGTTTAAATCTTTTTGACCTCGAACACAGATTATTACAAGAAACAAGTTTTATTTTTAAGGGTCTTCCCCCTTCCAGAGTGGAAGTCACAGCCGATGATTCTGTCTCTGAGTGACACAAGTGTACCATGAAAGAACAGACCAAAACCACAGAGAAAGAAAGAGATGACTAAGTAGAGAGGGTGAGTAAAAAGGGAATGAATCATTGGAGAAGAGAAGGAATCACCTGGATTATAGGATTATAGGAAGTTACTAGGCTACTGGCCCTGTGGCCCTTATAAGCCTAGCCAGGAGTTTGGTCCATGTTTAGACAAGTGAGCACCCAAAGCCCTGTCCAGCAGGGACACAGGTGGAATCCCAGGGGTGCATTTTCTGTTTTCCATCCAGTTATCCATTTATTACAAAACTGGTAAGCTCTTTCACTTAGGAGCTTCTTCCGACCAAAACACAGACAAATAC